>NC_080167.1:48108618-48413413 GCF_950295315.1 Erinaceus europaeus
TTCTAAAACCAAAAAGAAAAATTTTAATTGTTATCTCTGAGCCTTCACTGTTCCAGGCCAAATTCTTCAGGGGAAAAAATAAAGATATTGAGGGAGAAACCACAGCACCTCCAGTGTGGTGGAGGTCAGGTTCAAACCTGCATGATGTACATGGCAAATCAGGCCTCCTCCCAGGTGATCTCACTAGCCCTCAAAAAGAAGGACTATTAAGAAACACTTGGATACTCAAAGTGTCATGTAAGATTCTTCAGGACAAAATTTTTATAAGTTAACTTCATTATTATCCCTAGGATTTGTGTAGATGTGCAAGTCAAATCCTCCTGGCTATTTCTTACTATAATCCTTTTATATAACCTACTTGTATCTCCTGTCCTGAGAGGATTCTTCTTTTTAAATCGTCTGGTAACAATGATGAAGAACACCGATAATTTTTTTGATAAAAAAAGAATTTACTGCTCACCACAAGGCAACTATATGTCTTGCAATATTATATAGAGAGAAGGATACTATGTTATGACATCACTTATAAAGAATGGAAAGTTTGTTATTGGACAAATTTTCTTGGTTCATATAATCCACTTTTCTACTCAAATCCTGTTAATTACATTACATAGTCTTTTAGCCTTTTTAAAGAGAGTTATCACTGGAGTATGTAACACATTAAGTATAACTAACATAAGATAAAATATGTGTTACAGAAGTTAAGTATGTTCATTCAAAGGCCTGTAGACTTCCACTTTCAGGGGAACCAGTCAGAATACTTATAAAACACAAGGAGAAAGTAAGAAAAAAGAAATGAGGCAATTTTTTCAGATAGCTGATAGCGGGCAGATCTGGACTAGCATCCATGAAAGTAAACAGATGAAATATGCCTTCAATTCCTGGCCTTCCTCATGAGGTTTTTTTTTTTTTTTTTTTTTTTTTAAGTTTGAGATTCGGGGGAGAGGAGGATAAGTAAATCCTCAGATCCAGTAGACCATTTCTGTGAATGGAATCAAGAGTTCTTTGAGGCTGAGACAGATTTTACAGATAGAAGCATAAGAGAGTACAGCCCAGAAAGAGACCTCTCTAGACATCCCCTGAAAATTACCTTGAGAGGCCATGAAGTGGCTAACCTGGTTAAACTCACCTGTTACAATGAGCAAGGACCCAGGTTCAAGCCCTTGATCCCCACCTCTATGGAGAAAGCTTCACAAGTTGTAAGGCAGTGCTGCAGGTCTCTCTCTCTTCCTTCATCCCTCCCTACCTCCCTCCATCTTGACTTCTCAATTCAACAAATAATACATAATAAATAAATTTTTTAAAATTACCTTGATAAATACCAGACCATGCATGCTAAATCAAAGTTACATATAAAAAAGGGTGGGAAATCAAGCATCAAATTATAGGATAAATAATTTTCAGAATTCAAGTGGGGAAGATATATCCAAGTTTTAACCATGAAGAATGGAGAACATTTAGTTAACCCTGATGCAGTATAAACCCAAGAGTTAAGCTGAAATAATAAATTGATGTAGATGGAAGATTTCTATGTATACCTAAGAAAAAATTACAAAAAATTAAAAGTGAACTACAAGTCAGTTAACTATCTACTACTATCAAAACCTGAATTTTAAAGTAGAAAAAATTAAATATTACACAACATAGATGCTGGGCTAGCAATGCACGCACGAGAGAGATGATCCAGGAACCAAGCTCGTGATGGTGAGGCAGTTCAAATCTTTATTCATCCCACTGCCCCAGAATTGGGTGAAAGCATACCCAGTTAAGCCACATGGTACAGACTGCAATGGCCTCCATCATTCGCCCCATCTGCCCTGCCGGCACGCTTCCCCAGGCTGGAAAACAGAGGAGACAAGTTGGAAATGTAAGTGGTTTGACAATACCATACATGGTTAGGAAAGGGGTGGAGAAAGGTAAAAAAAAATGTAGGGACTTCCTTACCAACTGTTGCTAGGGGTTTAACTGGTAGGATTTATAATACCCTAAGGGGAATTAGGAAGGAGACCTTTAGTCATTTGTAAGACAAAGCAGATAATTGATATGTAGATAATAGAAGGGCGGGCCATAGTATCAAGGAATGCAGGGTGGAGCAGGGGGAGCAGGCTTAATGTTTTAAGGAATGCCGGGCACCTGGAGGCAGAAAAATGCAGGGTGCATTGTGAGTTAGGGAGTCTGATAAGATAGGGCAACCATTTGAGGTTCCGGTATCTACACACACCCCCTCACCCCCGCTCAACCTCTTGGTAGAGAGAGAGAGACTAACAGGACAGACACACCTCTCAGGCCAAGCCCTGCCAGGCTCTACCACATCCTCACAATTTCCCTACAATAGTGTCTGGTACCAAAAATACAGTTATTAAAAATGTTAAATGACCACCTGATTAAAGATGTTACTACCATAATGTCAACTGGACTTCCCTGTGGAGAGGACCCTACCAATGTGTCCTGGAGCCCCACCTCCTCAGACACCTACCCCACTAGGAATGAGAAAGGCTGGGAGTATGGATCGACCTGCAAACACCCAATTTTGGCAGGGAAGCAATTACAGAAGCCAGGCCTTCCACCTTCTGTACCCCATAATGATGCTGGGTCCATTCTCCCAGAGGGATAAATAATAGAAAAACTATCAGGCAAGTGGATGGGATATGGAGTTCTGGTGTTGGGAATTGTGTGGAATTATACCCCTCTTATCATATGATCTTGTCAATGTTTCCATTTAATAAAAATTTAAAAAGATGGGAATCGGTCAGTAGCACAGGGGGGTTAAGTGCATGTGGCACAAAGCGCAAGGACAGGCAGTGAAGCAGGTTTGCAGGTGTCTATCTTTCTCTCCCCCTCTCTGTCTTCTCCTCCTCTCTCCATTTCTCTCTGTCCTATCTAACAACAATGAAAACAATAATAATTACAACAGTAAAACAATAAGGGCAACAAAAGGGAATACATAAATATTAAAAAAAGAAAACTATCAACAATTTTTTAAAAGATGCTAAATATACCAAAAAATGTAACACATAACAAGTATTAGACTTAGTTATTAGTTACCGAAGTAGCCAAAATAATTTTAAAATGTTAGTAAATATAAAATATTTATAATTTATAATATTAAAATATATTTATATAAGATAAATAAATATACTATAATCTTATATAATTATAGTTTTATATAAAATAAAATACAGAATAAATTTTATATAGAGATATAAATTAAAAATCATTTAAATATAAAACAAATAGTGTATGCAAATGTAAAAGAAAAAGGGTACATAAGTAGGCAAATGTGACATATCTGAAAACAACCAAGTGAAACTGGCAGAGTTGGCAAATAAAGTACTTAAAATAAACAATTATCTAGATGACATACACAGTTTATTAGTAATTGAAGGGAAAATATATCAATAAGCTAAAGTAGCAAAAACAAAACAAAAAACCCTGCAATCAAGCAAAAGTACAAATAAACTAACCTCTATGTAATGTCAACTCCTCTAACATATGCCTCAATATTTCAACAATTTTGCCAACACCTTGTATTGAAGAGATATTTATTGCTTGGAGCCACACCATCAAAAATTAGTTGTCTATCAATATGAAGGCTTATTTTTAAGCTTTCAATTTTATTCCACTTGTGATCTTTGGCAGTATTGGTTTCAGAGAAACATTTGTATTTTTTTCTCAATTTCCATAAAGAAATTAGACCTTTATAGGGACCACAATGAATCTGCATACAGTTCATTATGTTAATTCTTCCAATACATGAGAATGGAATTTTTTAAATTTCTTTGTATCTCTTCCTATTTCTTTTAAGTTATTCAATTTTTTTTGGAATAAAGTCATTTTGTTATTTATGAAAGAGATACAGAAAGAAAGATACAAATAGAGACCAAAATACTGCTCAGCTCTGGCTTATGGTTGTGCTGGGTGCTGACCCTGGGACCTCAGAGCCTCAGGCATGAGAGTCTTTTGCATAACCAATATGCTGTCTCCTCTGACTACCTTTCTTCCCTCCCTTCTTTCCTTCCTTCATCCTTTCTTCCTTTCTCTATTTATGAGAGAGAGAAAGAAGAGGATGAAAGAGAACCAGAGCATAAGTTGTCATATTCAGTACTTGAGATTGGAACTCTAGACCTTATGTTTAAGGGTCCAACTCTTAATTCATCATGCCACCGTCAGGGTCACACCTTTTGGCTTTCTGTGAAACTTCAGAAAGGAAAATTAGAAATTATTCTAAAAATCCCACTGAATATGACTGTCCTCAGCTCAGAGTGAAGGGCATAGAGACAGTTAAGAGGGGGGATCTTTCCTAAATCCATCCAAGAAAAATGGTCCTGAGCAAAAACTCTATGGTGTCAGGAAGTTCTGATGTCACAAACAAATTATCACTGCCATTGAGTAAAATCAAACTGACAAATACTTTCTGCTTAATGAAATCCCATGTTTGGCCAACCAATAGATTCACTCACATGAGATCTGCCTTCTAATGAATTGTGACTGACATCAAAATGGGTGGTTTTACGACAGCTATTCTCAATCACTATAACTAAAAGGGCTATTTCTGAGTTTCCACTTACGTGTTTGAAAACAAGATAAGTTAGAAATATTGCATTATTGTGGACAAATTCAAATAAGCCTTCTTTCCATTTATGCCATCACCATTTATTCACTAAGTGACCGTCAGTGCCTTCATTTGTGAATGGGGCTAACAATGTTACGGGATCTTATGGGATTGTGCAGTGAATATCATAGAGGTGAAGAGTGTAAATAACAATGCAGTGCTAAGGGGCAGTTCAGTAAATGCTATTATGATAATGAGGATAAGAATTTCGATGTTGATAGATGGAAGCATGATGTGTAGTCCTTTGTAAGTTGGAAAGCAAGAAAATTATATTAAAAATCTTTTTTCTAGAACACTTACTACATATGTCGCAATGGTTTTTAACTTCCAATAAAGTAAATTACCCAAGAGTATTTAATAATGGCATTATCTGCCATACCATTCACAAAGATTAAATATTTTAGGTTTTATATGGTCCCCAAACAACATAATTCCAGTTACTTTTGCCATCCTCTTTCTGAGAATAACACATTCAGTTTTATGTATATGTTAGCATCCTTTAGGACTCTTTAATCTCTTTTTGAAGCACTGAAGAAAGTAATAAGATCCCCAAAGAAAGCCTGAAGGGCCTCTAAATAACCAGAAAGGAACAGCTAATCTCTTACAACCAAGCCTTGTAAAACAGCAATTTGTTCATTAATGATAGAAATAAAGCATCTTCACTTGAGAATTAATCCTCATCTTCCATGAAACAAAATCACCTTCTGTGTACATGTGAAAAGAAACATAGACTGGACTGTAGTTAGTAGATTAAATCTTGCATAATACAACAGCATTAACAGTGTTGTTAAAAAAGGAAAAAAAGAAAATCTCATTAGCACCTTATCTCATGGAGCACTTAAAGGTAATCAGCAAAGGAAGGGGGTCTTTCAGTGCAATTAGTGGCTGTTAAATTTAGAAAAAAATTAGAGAGGTTATTCTCCATCCAGCTCCTAGTCAACCCAGAGACACAGGACTGAATTTTTTTAAGGTCTGTCTTAGTATAGAATGATCACAGCAGGTGTAGCTTTCCAGTAAAGATAAGAAGCAGAATATTCTGTGCCTTTGGGTAACCGAATGAGACTTTAAGGAAATGCTTCCCAGTGTAACACATTTATAAGAATTTTTTGTTTGCCTCTGAATAGATGCAGGACAAAGTTCCTGACATACTTAATAAACATTTACACCACAATTTACTCTTGAATTAACTTTATGCTTGTTTTACTTTAAATAATCCATGTTTGTGCCATATTTACTCATTATTTCTTTGAGCTACAACTATTAGACCCTAATTGAAGTAAATACTACAGTACCCACATCAGAGGTAGAAAACACCATTATTTATATTATTTTTAGAGTTTATTTGAAATTACACAGAATTATTTATTGTAAAGACCCATTTGTTATACCTACTAAAGAAAGTTCCCTGAAGCTTACAGAGAGATAACAATGTGAATTGAAAGATGGCAAATTATGTTTCACTCTCTGAAGGCGTTATTATTGTCATAATCCCTAGTCTATGTTCTAACAACATATAAAATAAATTACATGTAGGGTTTTTGTCCAAATTACTGGTAAAGAAGACTCCTGGAATCACATCCTGTAATGAACAGAATGAATCTATAGTAACATATGGAGCGATTCTGTCTAAGTCCAGGGACTGTGTGGCTACTATACATTAGATAACTGCGTAAATATTTACATTTATCAGGTACTGGTACACCCTCAACTACTAGGAGTTACTGAGTAAAAGATAAGGTGGTCTGGACAATTCCAGAGTTTGGGAGACAATCAAAAACTCAGACTGGGCTGTGATAGGTTCATCTTTTCACTAGAACACTCTATCAAGAGTGAAAGAGGTGACAATTGTTTGTACTGGGCAAAGCCAACTCAGAAACACAGAAAAAATGAAGGAACAGTGCAAACAAAGAGGAAAAAAAATTCCAGAAACAGATCTGATTGAAGAAAATTTAAATAATGCACCTGGTAAATCTGTTGAAATAATGACAATATTCTCAGTGAAGTCAGACAAACATTATATAAGCAAAACAAGAATTTCATAGAGATAAAATGCCAACTAAAATCACAAAGCAGAGTAAAATTTTAAAACTTAAAAAATCAACAATATGCTAGTTTCACAATGAATAAAACAAGCAGAAGAAAGGGCAGTGAAATAGAAGACAAGTCATTGCACTATGGTAATCAGAAAGGTGAGTGGATTTTTGTTCATTTGGCTTTTCAAGGAGGTTTGTGCCTGAGTGAAGCAATAAGATCAAAGGGGGAAAACAATATGAACAAAGAAGATCATTTAAAATATTTATGGTTCACCATCAAACTTAATTTATTAGAGTTTCACAAGAAGAGAATGGGAAGAATGGGATGCAAAATTTACTCAAATAGATAATGGTAGGAGCTGGGTGGTGGTGCACCTGGTTGAGCACACATTCCAATGCTCAAGGACCCAGATTTGAGCCCTTGGTCTCTAGATGCAGGGGGAAAGCTTTGCAAGTAGTGAAGTAATACTGCAGGTGTCTCTCTGTCTCTGTTATATATATGTGTGTGTGTGTGTGTGTGTGTGTGTGTGTGTGTGTGTGTGTGTGTGTGTGTGTGTGTATGGGGATTAATGGTTTACAGTTGACAGTAAAATATAATAGTTTGCACATGCATAACATTTCCCAGTTTTCCACATAACAATCCAGCCCCCACTAGGTCCTCCTCTGCCATCATGTTCCAGGACCTGAACCCTCCCCCTACCCCAGAGTCTTTTACTATGGCGCAATACCCCAAACCCAGTCCAAATTCTGCTTAGTGTTTCTCTTCTGATATTGTTCAACTTCTGTTTATGAGTGAGATCATCCCATATTTATCCTTCTGTTTCTGACTTATCTCACCATGATTTCTTCAAGTTCTATCCAAGATGGGGTGAAGAATGTGAATTCACCATTTTAATAGCTGATTAGTATTCCACTGTGTATATGTACACAGCTTAATCAGCCACTCATCTGTTGTTGGACACCTGGGTTGCTTCCAAGTTTTGTCTATTTCAAACTATTTTATTTTAGTAATTTAGTACTGTAGTGGAAAGGCTCCCACTATACAGGCCCACTTCCAGACCACTGGGAATGTATGTCTTCTCCTGAGTTGCCCAGTCAACTCTCTGCTCCTGATGTCAGCACATGGACACCCCACAGCTGCTCCAGCCTCCAAGGGACAGTAGCAGTGGAGACTCACAGTTGCATTTGGTGAGCCTTAGGGGATTCACTCCTCCTGTCAGCAGTCTATTTGTTAATAAAACTCAGACTAGAGGTGGTGCCTCAACTGACAAGCTGCTGGACTGTTACCAGTTGCTCCCAAGTAGATACAGAATTTTAGCTCCAGAAATCTCTCCCTAGGTCCCCCTCTGTTCATAGCCACACGTGTTTGCACTCACCTGTGACTTGGTGGGTTCCCAAAATGTTCCTAGTCTTGTTGAGTTCTCAAGTGATCTTCTTTGATATTCCTAGTTGCCCCCACCTTGCCTCCAGTGTTATTTCGGGGGCTTGGTGCCTACACAAAAATCCACTTCTCCTAACAGCTATTTTTTCCCATTTTACTGAATAGGAAAGGAATTGAGAGAGGAGGGGGGGAAAGAGAGGAATAGAGAAAGAGAAAAATAGACAATAGACAACTGCAGACCTGCTTCGTTGCTTGTGAAACATCCCCCCCCCCCGCCAATGGGGAGCTGTGGGCTTGAACCCAGATCCTTGTGAAGGGCCTTGCACTTATACCTATGTGCGCTTAACAGGTGTGCCACTTCCTGGAACCCCAACTATCTCCCTCTCTATCACCCCCTACCCTCTCGACTTTTGGCTGTCTCTAGCCAATAAAAATATAATTTAAAAAATAATGGGTGGAAAACACACTTAACTTGATGAAAGAAACATATCCTGAACAAGTAGACAGAGATATTATAAAAGATAAATCCAAAGAGAACTACACTTAGACTTATGATGAAATTGTCAAAACATTAAATGCAAAGAAAGAATCTTAAAATCAGCACAAGAAAACAATTTGCTTCATTAAATGTTGTTTATATAATAATTGCAATTTTGGGGGGATGTAGAAGGTGAAAAATAATTCTGGTCCATACCCAGAAAGAGAAGAGGAATAATTGAAGGACATTTAGAAGTAGAAATAGGTGTAGGTGTGACTTAGAAACGAGACTGGGCCATGAGGTGGGGTAAGGCAGGATATATATAATTTATAGAAATAGTCAAGCCATATCTGTGATATTGGCAGAACTACTGCAGTTTCTGATGGAGGGAATGGCAACACAGAACTCTGGTGGTGGGAACAACGTGGAATTATTCACCTGTTATCTCATGATTTTCTAAGTGAATATTAAATCAATTTAAAAAAAGAATGATGACATATGTTCCAGCAGATTTTTTTCAGCTAAAATGGAGAACCATATTATATTCAAAGTGCTAAAAGAAGGGAGTCGGGCTGTAGCGCAGCGGGTTAAGCGCGGGTGGAGCTAAGCTGAAGGACTGGCGTCAGGATCCCGGTTCGAGCCCCCAGCTCCCCACCTGCAGGCAGGTCCCTTCACAGGCGGTGAAGTAGGTCTGCAGGTGTCTGTCTTTCACTCCCCCTCTCTGTCTTCCCCTCCTCTCTCCATTTCTCTCTGTCCTATCCAACAACAACGGCATCAATAATAACTACAACAATAAAAAACAACAAGGGCAACAAAAGGGAATAAATAAATAAAACAGTGCTAAAAGAAAATTTGTTTTTTCAGAATAATGAGAGTTTTCTAGGAAGGCAACAGCAGGAAGATTCCATCCTTTCTATAACAATGTAACAAAATATATTAGAGGCACTTATTCAAGATGAACAAAGAACACCAATTAGTAACAAGAACTTGTGAAAGTAGAGATTTCATAGGTAAATGTAAGTATATAGTTAAATGATAATATTCGTTTTTATTTGTTGTATATGATATGTGATGTATATGATAATATTCTAATGCCAGGGAACTGGGTGGTGGTGCAGCAGGCTAAGCGCACATGGCAGAAAGCACATGGACTGGCAACAGAATCTTGGTGCAAGCTCCTGGCTCCTCACCTGCAGGGGGTTCACTTCACAGGCCATGAAGCAGGTTTGCAAGTGTCTGTCTTTCTCTCCCCCTCTCTGTCTTCCACTCCTCTCTCAATTTCTTTCTGTCCTATCCAACAACAATAGCAACAACAACAATAAACAAGGGTAACAAAAGGGAAAAATTAAAAAATAATACTCTAATGCCATTATATTTATTGGTAGTTGAATCACTTATTAATGTAGTATGAAGGTTAAAATCCAAAAAGAGTAAAATAACTATATATATAGCAGTTTGTTAGAAACACAAGCAGAAAAGGTGCAAATTTTGGCATTAAAAACAGAAACGAGTGAGGAAGATGTGGAGCTTTGATACACATTAGAAAAGAAGTTATTATCAGCCTTACATAGACTGTTATCAATATTTCATGTTTTAGGAAAGCCTGATGGTAAACACAAAAGAAATACCCATAAGAAATATCTGGCCTGTTGCTCATCTGCATGTTTCTCTCAATCCATACCACTTGATACTGCATCTGCTGATCTCAACCCAATCAGTGCAACCACAGTACCACCTCGACAGGTTTCATTTTAGATTGTGTCCAGAGATGCCAAGTGTAGGATGTCAACCCTTCAGCTCCGGTACTCTGACACCAAATTGCAGATGTTACCATGATGCCAACCTGACTTCCCTGGGCAGAAGATCAAGATTTCCTAGAACCCCACCTCTCCAGAGCCCTGCCCCACTAGGGAAAGACATAAATAGTCTGGGAGTATGAGTTGACTTAATACTCATGTCCAGCATAGAAGCAATTACAGAAGCAAGACCTTCCGCCTTCTGCACCCCATAATGATCCTGGGTCCATGCTCCCAAAGGGATAAAGAATAGGAAAGCTTCTAATGGAAGGGATAGGATACAGAGTGGTGGGAATTTTGTGGAATTATACCCCTCTTATCCCATAGTCTTGTCAAACATTATTAAATCAAATTTAAAAAAAAGAAATACTCATTAAGAAATATGCAAAGAGAAAATAAATAATGCAGAGGAAGAAACAATCACATCATAAAGGGAGAATATAAAGGAACAAAGTCTTGACTAATATTTATTCTTTTCCTGAAAGGATGCTTGTTATATGAAGCCATCAGCAGCTACTATACTCCTAAAAGCTGAGCTCCAACTATCAGACTGTGTATGTTCTTCCAAGACTGTTCCCCTATAAGTAGAAAATTAGTTCTAAAATAAAAATTTTCTCTAGAATTATAAAAAAATGTTGATTCTATGTCCTTATGGGCATTCCCTATTTCCCAAAGCTTCTTTAATTCTGAAAGTTAAGCACCATATTGAAGTACATGTCCTTTAGAAGAGTGTTTCCTTCTCTACTGCCACCCAAGTAGTAAATAATAGCATGGTAAATGGATTATTTTTGCTTTAGGACATTGATTAAATAACTCAACTTAACAATATTACATTTCATCTAGTATAAATATGAACTGAAAATCTACTTTTAGTGCTGCTCAAAACATAAATGATGGGAAAAAGTGGTCTTACAGTTCAGTAGTAGGGTTCCAATTTCAGATTTGCATATAGGTGATGGTTATTTTAGGTTAGAATTTTATCTGCTTTTCATTTAAAAGACCAAGGAGAATAGGCTGAAGTACTTGCAATAATTACAATACCCAGGATTCCTTTATAGTACAAAAATTGTTTAAAGTTTAAAAATAAAGGTGAATTCTCATTTAGCTGCAAATAGTAAATTAGAAATGACTGAATCCCTTTATGGAATTTCCATTAAGTGTAAGTGCCAACAGTCCTTTTAAATCTCTCTCTCTCTTTCAACCCTCTTTTTACTCTCCTTCTCCCTTTCACTAATACAGATCCCAGTCTCCGAGTTCTGCTGATCTATGTGCTGTTTTGTCATTGCTGTTCTGTCACTATTCCAGTATAACTTTTTCAGATAAAAATACAGAGACCAAGAGGCTTAGAAGGTGAGAGAGGCACCATCACACTGAAACTTCCTCAAATACAGTAGGGAGTTGGCTCAAACCTAGGTTGCATCAATGGCAAACCACCAGCACTATCTAAGTGAACTATTTTATAGGTCCTTTTTAATTTTTTTTCCTTTTTTAATTTTTTAAGATTGGCAATATTTCTCTACTTGATCATGAAGAGAGTTTTATTTGACCCTTATAGATATAAACCTCAGGAAAGGTAGATTACATTAGTACTAATTTATTTTACTTATCAATATGACTTGTTCATAGTACTTAGTATTTGTTAAACATTACTCTGTATGCTTCTGTGAGAAAGTTTTTGGATTTCATTACACTTAAATCAGGTATTACATTAAGCAGACAGTCCTCCTTAATTGGGTAGTTTTCATCCAATCAGTTGAAAGCCTTAAGCAGAGCAAAAATTGGCCTCCCCAATTAAGAATACATTCTTTCAAGAGACTGCTATTGAACTTCTATTTCATCTGACTATGTTTTGTTGTCTACAAATAATAGTGCATGACAAAGTCTTTCAGAGATTTATCCTTTTTTCCTAAAATTTATATTTAGATACATTTTACTTAAAAGCCCCGAGTATTTAGTAATTATAGAGATAATTTCTAGAATTTGAGACAGTGAGTGATTTGGTAAACACGTGAGAGAAATAAAGAAAAGGTATCAATAAATGACTTGAGAAAGCAATAAAATATTCTCTCATATTGGTAGAAACTTGCCTCTGAAGGGAGGCTGTGTCAACATATTTTGCCTCTCAAGGAAGACTGGTCCTGAAATGAGTGCAGCCTAGACTATTCCTAGCTATGACCATGGAATGTGACTTCAGACTGGTGGGGATGCAGAGGTTGCATAGGCTCCTGTGCTAAAGTATGGATAGACATGGGCCCTAGGTCATACTGATGGGTCTACAGAAAAGGGTATTTATATACTTTTTTCATATTTGAGAGCTACTCGCTGCCTTGATCCAGCTTTATAGTCCTATTTCCAACTCTGAAACCATCTTCTTAGACAATACATTCAGCCCACCTGCATATTAGCTATCCGGCTCAGGCAAAAATTAGTAAAATCAATGGGCCCCTTGGAATGTATCTAAAATAGACTTCCTAGCTCCTTCCAACATGAAGACCCAAATCTCATCTGCTATATTCTTTTATTTAGGTTTCTTATTACTAGACAGTTTGTTCTGTTTTATACTGTACTGCTTTCAGCCTCCAGGGTGCAGATGCTACCATGATGCCAATCTGACTTCCCTGGGCCAATCTGACCTCACCATTGAGTCCTGGAACACTACCTCACCAGAGCCCTACCTCAGTAGGGAAAGAAAGAAACAGGCTGGGGATATGGGTTAATCTGTCAATGCCCATGCCCAGCAGAGAAGCAATTACTGAAGCCAGACCTTCCACCTTTTGCACCCCATAAAGATATTTTGTCCAGGCTCACAGAGGGATAAAAATAGGGAAGCTTCCAATAGAGGGGATGGGATGTGGAACTATGGTGGTAGGAATTGTGTGGAATTATACCCCTCTTATCCCATAGTCTTGCTGATCATTATTAAATCACTAATATAAATATTTAAAAAATAAAACATAAAAATTATCCTTATTGGGAGTTGGGCTGTAGCGCAGTGGGTTTAGCGCAGGTGGCACAAAGCACAAGGACCGGCATAAGGATCCCGGTTCGAACCCCAGCTCCCCACCTGCAGGGGAGTCGCTTCACAAGCGGTGAAGCAGGTCTGCAGGTGTCTTATCTTTCTCTCCTCCTCTCTGTCTTCCCCTCTTCTCTCCATTTCTCTCTGTCCTATCCAACAACAACAACAATAATAACTACAACAATAAAACAACAAGGGCAACAAAAGGGAATAAATAAATAAATAAATAAAATATTTTTAAAAAATTATCCTTATTAAATTCCCTTCACATTATAATTTCTCATTTTATGAGTCACTTTGTTCTGAATCTCCTTAAAGATATTTTAGAGATGATACTCACCACAATATACCCTTCTCATAAATTTAGAGCATGAAAACAACATGTTGTATGCCTTAATAATGATTTTAATTAACCAAATGATTTGGAGTACTCATTTATATGTGAATATTTACAAAGTAATACCACATAGATGAATGAAAGAAAGTTATCCAAAAATGAAATAATATATAAAGTAGGAATAATATGTAAAGATGAGCAAAGTGAAAAAAGGGGGGCTTTTTTGCCTCCAGGGTTATTGCTAGGTCTCAGTGCTTGCACTATGAATCCACTGCTCCTGGAGGCCATTTTCCCCCCATCTGTTGTTGTTGGATAGGACAGAAAACAAGTGAGTAAAGAGGGGGAAGGCAGAGAAGGGGAGAGAATGATAGACACTTGCAGACCTCCTCCAATGCTTGTGAAACAATCCCCCTGCAGGGAGCCGAGGGCTTGAACTGGGGTCCTTTTGCTGGTCCTTGTGCTTTGTACTATGTGCGCTTAACTGCTTAACTGGGTGTGCCACCGCCTGGCCTCAGGAATTTAAAAAATATATATACATTTATTTATTTATTTATTCCCTTTTGTTGCCCTTGTTGTTTTATTATTGTTGTTATTATTGATGTCGTTGGATAGGACAGAGAGAAATGGAGAGAAGAGGGAAGGACAGAGAGGGAGAGAGAAACAGAGACACCTGCAGACCTGCTTCACCGCCTGTGAAGCAACTCCCCTGCAGGTGGGACCGGGGGCTCGAACTGGGATCCTTAAGCTGGTCCTTGTGCTTTGCGCCATGCAAACTGGGATCCTTAAGCTGATCCTTGTACTACCACCTGAGTCCCCCAGAGATTTTAAAAACAAATTTTCATGTTTATAAAATCATAAAAGTTAAGAATCTAGAAGCATTCTGTTTGTTTATTTTGTGTTGTTTTTATTGACTACTATGTCTTTACTCCTGGAAAAGCTTGGAAGAAATCTTTTTCTTCTGGGATGAATGACATTGAATGAATGGAAAAAACTGACACTATTTTCAAATCTGATGTAAGTGTCGAGATATACTACAGCTGCATTTCTTTGTTCTGATGAATTCTTGTTGGAAAACTTCATCACCAGAAGGCTAGTATAGTAGATTGGACTTTCTGTGGCCAGTTTTAATATGGAGTACATGCAGCTGTGGAGTTCTAGGAAGTAGGGAGCTATTCAAAAAATGATGGAACAAGCTGAACAGCAGAGAAAGAGTTTGGCAGTTCAAAGAAAGGGTTTATAGTCTCCAATTCTGAAGTATAAGCAAAATGAGAGGGAAAAAGAACTCCATATTTCTCTTTAGTCCCAGACATTGATATGACTATTCATTTTATGTTTAAATACTTGCCTGACGATGAGTCTACAGCAATTTATTGTCAGTGTTGGCCGACATAATTTTCCTCACTCTCTACATATTACTTTTTAACAAAGCATATGTCACCAAGAAAAGGTCTTTCCTTCAATTATTAACATAGTTGAAAACAATAGTTCAAAATAATACAAAGGACTGATTTCACTGAATTATTAGCAACCAACATAATTTACAAGTCACTTACATTAAAGAATTAAGAGGTTCATCTGGTTTGCCAGAATTTTCTCACTATTTTACATCTATAATCATCAGGGATAACGGTGTGTAGTTTCTCCTCTCTCTCTCTCTCTCTCTCTCTGTGTTTGTGTGTGTGTGTGTTTGTGTGTGTGTGAGTCTGTGTTTTTTGTTTGTCTCTTTTTTTTTTTCTTTCTGTATGCCTCTGTTTGCTCTGTTGGCTTCACAAAAGGTAGGAGGGAGTATTCCTGAGTCTTCAATACTTTGAAAGAGTTTGGAAAATATAGATACTAGTTCTTCCTTAAAGGTTTTATAGAATTCATTTGTAGGGAACCAAGATGGTGACTTGGAGGCAGCTGCTGGCGTGAGCTCCGACAACAACTGCTGGGAAGGGTAGGATACCTGAAAATCAGCAGGACAATGAATTAGGAGTCCTAAGTGAGACACCAAGGAGGTGACTATAGCTCAGTTTGGGTTAGAAAACAGAGACAAAGGAAATTTTTTTATTATTACTGAAGCGGACCCCTCTCCCCCACTCTATAACCAGATCCCAGGGACTGAAGAGCTGCTACTAGCAGGCTCTCCACTGAGGTTTGTTTTTTTTTTCTTTACCAAGATTCCTGGCTCACCAATGGTGTGATTTTTTTTCTTTTTTTTAAAAATATTTTATTTTATTTATTTATTCCCTTTTGTTGCCCTTGTTGTTTTATTGTTGTAGTTATTATTGTTGTTGTCATCGTTGTTGGATAGGACAGAGAGAAATGGAGAGAGGAGGAAGGGGAAGACAGAGAAATGGAGAGAGGAGGAAGGGGAAGACAGAGAGGAGGAGAGAAAAATAGACACCTGCAGACCTGCTTCACTGCCTGTGAAGCGACTCCCCTGCAGGTGGGGAGCCAGGGTTCGGGATCCTTATGCCGGTCCTTGTGCTTTGCGCCACCTGTGCTTAACCCGCTGCGCTACAGCCCGACTCCCAATTTTTTTTTTTTTAAAGAATTAGCTGTTTTGCTCAGGCTGCCTGAGCCAATCGAGAGCAGTCCAAGCTTCAGACTGACTGTTAGCGTTTTTTACTCTGTTTTATTTTATTATTACTATTATATATACGCGTGCCCCCCCTTCAGGTTGACCAAAATTAACTTTCAATGTATTTTCCATTGCTAGGTGACTGGGTGTTCTATCCATTGTGAGAGGAATTTGTTTCATGCTATCTATCTCCTCTATCACACTCTCCTTCTTCTTGCTCCTCCTAGCTAATTAAAAAAAAAAAAAAAACCTCTTTCCTTTTACTGCTCTTATTCTTTTTTTCTTTTCTTTTTTTCACATTCTTGTCTTCTTTTCTTCCTCCTTCTTCTGCTTTCTGAATTCACTGATACTCATTTGTGAATTATTTGGTGGAAGAAATCTGACTCATAGTGGACTCTCTTTGTGTGTGTCTCTTCTCTACTTCCCTTTCTTCTCTTGCTACCCCTAGAATTTACAGTAGATTTGCATAATTGCCTATTCTTGCTATCCCTTTTTTCCTGTCTCTTTCTTTTTCATTTGGATTTGGTTGCTATTTTTTCTTGGACTGAAGGCATTGTTTGGCTAAATAGTATTGGTTAAACTGCTTCAATCCTTCCTCCAGTTACTATTGTAATTTCCGAGGTTGGTCACTGCATTTGTCATAAAGGTATTTAGTATAGTTTGGCTTGTATTCAAAACACAACAACTGAAGAACAACGAACTTAAAAATACAAAACATGTCAATAAAAAAAAAATGGTTAAACCAAGAGCAAATAAAACTGCTACTATAATGAATGAAGAGAGGAGCCCAGGAGAAACTACAAATCAGTCAGAAGTAACCACAGGTAAGAAAACTATGCAAACAATAGTAAACTTAATAATCACAGAATGAAGACAACTATGGAGGAAAGGGCTAGCAGAATTATGGAACCAACAGATGAGACCCTCAAGGAAACTACTAGCTACCTTGAGGTAATTAGACAACTGAAAGCTGAAATAGCTGAACTAAATAAAGTAGCTGAGGGAAAGAAAGCAGGCTACCAGAAGCAGAAAACAGAAATAGCCAGACAGAGGATGCACTAGAGAAAAATAAGAGGTAAATGAGCTCAAGCAGAGATTGAGAGACACTGAAAACAACAACAGAGATATATGGGATGATCTCAAAAAAAGTAACAATCATATAATTGGCTGGCCAGAGGAAGAAAGAGAGGAAGGGGAAGTAAACATTCTAGAGGAAATTATAGAAGAAAATTTCCCAGACCCTGAACATCAGAAAGGACATTAAAATTCAAGAGACCCAGAGAGCCCCAAACAGAATCAACCCAGACCTGAAGACACCAAGACACATCATAGTTACAATGAGATTGAGAGACACTGAAAACAACAACAGAGATATATGGGATGATCTCAAAAAAGTAACAATCATATAATTGGCTGGCCAGAGGAAGAAAGAGAGGAAGGGGAAGTAAACATTCTATAGGAAATTACAGAAAAAAATTTCCCAGACCCTGAACATCAGAAAGGACATTAAGATTCAAGAGACCCAGAGAGTCCTAAACAGAATCAACCCAGACCTAAAGACACCAAGACACATCATAGTTATAATGAAAAGAAGTAAGAATAAAGAAAAAATCCTAAAGGCTGCAGAGAAAAACAAAAAGTCATACAGGGGAAATCTCATAAGACTAGCAGCAGAATTCTCCACTCAAACTCTAAAAGCCAGAAGAGAATGGCAAGATATTGATCGGGCCCTGAATGAAAAAGGGTTTAACCAAGGATAATGTATCCTGCTAGACTCTCATTCAAACTAGATGGAGGGATCAAAACCTTCCTAGACAGACTATAGTTAAAGGAGGCAACCATCACCAAGCCTGCCCTGAAAGAGATTCTAAAATATCTTTTATAAACATCACTATAATATTTGAAGTATATCAGAGAAAATAAAAAATTGTTGAATAATGGCACTACAATACATTAAATCCATAATATCAATAAATATCAATGGCTTAAACTCACCCATCAAAAGGCACGGAGTGGGAAGATGGATCAGAAAACATAACCCAACCATATGCTGCTTGCAAGAATCCCATCTGGGAGGGGAAGGAAGATGGCAGACTGAGAAGCCACTAGCGGCATGAGCTCTGATTACATCTTCTGGAAACAGTAGGATTTTCTGCCTTTAGCAGGCCAGTCAATAAGGGGCCCTATCGGTGACACCAAGGAGGTGACTAACTTAATCTGGGTTAAGAATTAGAGTAAAGGTGGCACGAACTAGCGGGCGGCTGTTAGAGACTTCCCAGGCGGCGCCGGGCAAGGCGAGTGCGCCGGGCATTGTCCTCCACCCGGGAAGGCGGCTCCTCTGCTGGTTGCAGAGCGCTGCTGGGCAGCCGGCAGAGGACCCGGAGGGAGCACTATAGCTCGGGGCCTTATCTTGGGAGTATCCAGGGACCAACGCGACCCTGAGGGCGGATCCAAAGACTTCTTGAGTATAGCTCTCATTGGATTAAAGGACTTGGAGCTAGTTTTCATTTTCAAGAAATCCTTTAAAAAACTCTAGAGAGGGGGTTTCCGGGAAGATGGCTGACTGAGAAGCTGCTAGCCGCTGAGCTCCGAACACATCTCCTGGAAACAGGATTTTCTGCCTTTAGCAGGCCAGCCAATAAGGGGTCCTTAGACACCAAGGAGGTGACTATAACTTAATTTGGGTTAAGACTTAGAGTAGGGAAAAAGGGGAAAAAATTCTTTTTTCTTCCTTTTAATTTTCAAGCATACCTCCTTCCCGCCTCCCCCCATAAACAGTCCCTGGGGACCAGCTCCTAGCAGGATACCCCACACCACCAAACAGGGTGCTTTTTTGAATTCACTGATACACATTTGGGAAGTTCCTTGTACTGCTCTTTAATTACAACTCTTTTTCTTATCTTCTCCCTTTTCTCTCTCTTGTCTTTCTCTTTTTTTTTTTAATCTTGTCATACACTTCTTCCTTCTTCTTCCTTCACCTTTCTGAATATGTGAATTATTTTGGGGAAGAAATCTGACTCAGAGTGGACTCTCAATGTGTGTATCTCTGCTCTAGTTCCCTTTCCCCTCTTGTTACCCCTAAATAAAAAGTGGATAGTAGATTTGCATAACTGTCTATCCTTGCTATCTACTCTTTCTTTTCTCTTTCTTCACTAGGATTTGGTTACTATTATTTCATGGACTGGAGAAATTGTTTGGCTAACTGGTAACGATTAAACTACTTCAATACTTACTTCAGTTGCTACTGTAATTCCTGAGGTTGGTGAGCGCAATTGTCATAAAGGTATTTAGTACAGTGTTACTTGTACTCAAGACACAACAACTGAGGAACAACAGAGCATTAAAAAAAAAGAAATACATAAATTAAAAAAAATGGGTAGATCAAAAACAAATAAAACTGCTACCCCAATGAATGAAAACAAGAGCCCAGAAGAAACTACAAATCAGACAGAAGTAACCATAGATAAGAAAAGTATGCAAGCAGTAATAAACTTATTAATCACAGAAATGGAAACAAAATTGGAGGGAAGGAATGGCAGTATTAAGGAAACAACAGTTGAGACCCCCAAGGAAAATACTAATTATCTTGAGGCAAACAGAGAACTGAAAGCTGAAATAGCTGTAATGAAGAAAGAAGCTGAGGCAAGGGAAGGCAGACTAACAGAAGCAGAAAACAGAATTAGTCAGACAGAGGATGAGTTAGAGAAAACTAAGAAAGAGGTGAAAGAGCTTAAAAAGAGATTGAGAGACACTGAAAACAACAACAGAGACATATGGGATGATCTCAAAAGAAGTAACATTCGCATAATTGACCTGCCAGAGGAAGAAAGAGAGGAAGGGGAAGCAACATTCTAGAGGAAATAATAGAAGAAAACTTCCCATACCTGAATAACAGAAAGGATATCAAGATTCAAGAGGCCCAGAGAGTACCAAACAGAATCAACCCAGACCTGAAGACACCAAGACACATCATAGTCACAATGAGAAGAAGTAAGGATAAAGAAAGGATCCTAAAGGCTGCAAGAGAGAAACAAAAAGTCACATACAGGGGAAAACCCATAAGACTATCTGCAGATTTCTCAACTCAAACTCTAAAAGCCAGAAGGGAGTGGCAAGATATCTATCGAGCCCTGAATGAAAAAGGGTTTCAACAAAGGATAATATATCCTGCTAGACTTTCATTCAAGCTAGATGGAGGGATCAAAACCTTCTTAGACAAACAACAGTTAAAGGAGGCAACTATCACCAAGCCGGCCCTGAAAGAGGTACTAAAAGACCTCTTATAAACAAGAACATCACTATAATACTTGCAATATATCAGAGTAAACAAATTGTTTTTTAGAACAATGGCACTACAATACATTAAATCCATAATATCAATAAATGTCAATGGCTTAAACTCACCCATCAAAAGGCACAGGGTGGGGGGATGGATCAGAAAACATAACCCAACCATATGCTGCTTGCAAGAATCCCATCTGTCACAACAAGATAAACACAGACTTAAAGTGAAAGGATGGAAAACTATCATACAGGCTAACGGTCCACAAAAAAAGGGCAGGAACAGCCATTCTCATCTCGGACACGATAGATTTTAAATTAAATAAAGTAATAAAAGTTAGGCAAGGACATTACATAATGATTAGAGGATCAATCAGCCAAGAAGACTTAACAATTATTAACATCTATGCACCCAACGAGGGACCATGTAAATATATTAAGCATCTACTTAAAGAATTTCAAAAATACATCAATAGTAATACAATAATAGTGGGAGACTTCAATACCCCACTCTCACACTTAGACAGATCAACAAAGCAGAGAACCAATAAAGATACAAAAGAATTGAATGAAGAGATTGACAGACTAGACCTCTTGGACATTTTCAGACTCCTTCACCCCCAAAAAACTGGAATACACCTTCTTTTCAAATCCACATAACACATACTCAAGGATAGACCACATGTTAGGCCACAAAGACAGCATCAATAAATTCAAGAGCATTGAAATCATCCCAAGTATCTTCTCAGACCACAGTGGAGTAAAACTAACTTTTAACAACAAACGGAAGATTATTAAAAGACATAGAATTTGGAAACTAAACAACATGCTCCTTAAGAACCACTGGGTCAGAGACTCACTCAAACAGGAAATTCAAATGTTCCTAGAAACTAATGAAAATGAAGACACAACCTATCAAAATATTTGGGACACAGCGAAAGCAGTACTGAGAGGGAAACTTATAGCCATACAATCACATATTAAACACCAAGAAGAAGCCCAAATGAACGACCTTACTACACACCTCAAGGACTTAGAGGAAGAGGAACAAAGGAACCCTAAAGCAACCAGAAGGACAGAAATTACTAAAGTTAGAGCAGAGATAAACAATATCAAAAATAAAAGAACCATACAAAAGATCAATGAAGTCAAATGTTGGTTCTTTGAAAGATTAAACAAAATTGACAAACCCCTAGCCAGACTCACCAAACAAAAAAGAGGGAAGACTCAAATTAATAGAATTGTAAACGATACAGGAGATATCACAACTGACACCACAGAAATCCAGAGAATCCTGCGAAACTTCTATAAAGAAATATATGCCACCAAGCTAGAGAATCTGGAAGAAATGGAACAATTCCTAGAAACCTATGCACTTCCAAAACTGAACCAAGAAGAAGTACAAAATCTAAACGCACCAATCACAGACAAAGATATTGAAACCGTTATTAAGAATCTCCCCAACAACAAAAGTCCTGGACCAGATGGCTTCACAAACGAATTCTACAAAACTTTCAGGAAACAGTTAATACCCATACTTCTTAAGCTATTCCATAAGATTGAAGAAACAGGAATACTCCCTTCCACCTTTTATGTAGCCAACATCACCCTGATACCAAAAGCTGATAGGGACAGAACAAAAAAGGAAAACTACAGACCAATATCTCTGATGAACATAGATGCCAAAATATTAAACAAGATCTTGGCCAACCGGATACAGCAACATATCAAAAAGATTGTTCATCATGACCAAGTGGGATTCATCCGAGGAATGCAAGGTTGGTTCAACAACCGTAAGTCAATCAATGTCATTCACCACATCAATAAAAGCAAAGCCAAAAACCACATGATTATCTCAATAGACGCAGAGAAAGCCTTTGAAAAAATCCAACACCCATTCATGCTCAAAACTCTACAAAAAATGGGAATAGATGGGAAATTCCTCAAGATAGAGGAGTCTATATATAGCAAACCTACAGCCAACATCATATTCAGTAGACAGAAGCTGAAAGCATTCCCCCTCAGATCGGGGACTAGACAGAGCTGTCCACTGTCACCGTTACTCTTCAACATAGTATTGGAACTTCTTGCCATAGCAATCAGGCAAGAGAAAGGAATCAGAGGAATACAGATTAGAAGGGAAGAAGTCAAGCTCTCACTATTTGCAGATGATATGATAGTATACATAGAAAGACCTAAAGAATCCAGTAGAAAATTACTGGAAGTTATTAGGCAATATAGCAAGGTGTCAGGCTACAAAATCAATGTACAAAAATCAGTGGCATTTCTTTATGAAAACACTAAATCTGAAGAAGAAGACATCCAGAAATCACTCCCATTTATTGTTTCAGCAATATCAATCAAATACCTAGGAATAAAGTTGACCAAAGAAGTAAAAGACTTGTATGCTGAAAACTATGAGTCGCTACTCAAGGAAATAGAAACTGACAGCAAGTAATGGAAAGATATCCCATGCTCATGGATTGGAAGAATAAACATCATCAAAATGAATATTCTCCCCAGAGCCATATACAAATTTAATGCAATTCCCATCAAAATTCCACCAAGCTTCTTTAAGAGACTAGAACAAACACTACAATCATTTATCTGGAACCTGAAAACACCTAGAATTGCCAAAAGCATCTTGAGGAAAAGAAACAGAAATGGAGGCATCACACTCCCTAACCTTAAACTATATTATAAAGCCATCATCATCAAAACAGCAAGGTACTGGAACAAAAATAGGCACACAGACCAGTGGAACAGAATTGAAAGCCCAGAAGTAAATCCCAACACCTATGGGCATCTAATCTTTGATAAGGGGGCACAAAGGATTAAATGGAAAAAGGAGGCTCTCTTCAATAAATGGTGCTGGGAAAACTGGGTTGTAACATGCAGAAGAATGAAATTGAACCACTTTATCTCACCAGAAACAAAAATCAACTCCAAATGGATCAAAGACCTAGATGTCAGACCAGAAACAATCAAATACTTAGAGGAAAACATTGGTAAAACACTTTCCCACCTACACCTCAAGGACATCTTTGATGAATCAAACCCAATTGCAAGGAAGACTAAAGCAGAAACAAACCAATGGGACTACATCAAATTGAAAAGCTTCTGCACATCCAAAGAAACTATTAAACAAACAGTGAGACCCCCCACAGAATGGGAGAAGATCTTCACATGCCAGACATCAGACAAGAAACTAATCACCAAAATATATAAAGAGCTCAGCAAACTTAGCACCAAAAAAGCAAATGACCCCATCCAAAAATGGGCAGAGGATATGAACAAAACATTCACCTCAGAGGCGATCCAAAAGGCTAACAAACATATGAAAAACTGCTCTAGGTCACTGATTGTCAGAGAAAAGCAAATTAAGACAACACTAAGATACCACCTCACTCCTGTAAGAATGGCATACATCAAAAAACACAGCAGCAAAAAACGCTGGAGAGGATGTGGGGTCAGAGGAACCCTTTTACATTGCTGGTGGGAATGTAAATGGTACAGCCTCTGTGGAGAGCAGTCTGGAAAACTCTCAGAAGGCTAGACATGGACCTTCCATATGATCCAGTAATTCCTCTCCTGGGGTTATACCCCAAGGACTCCATAACACCCAACCAAAAAGAGGTGTGTACTCCTATGTTCATAGCAGCACAATTCATAATAGCTAAAACCTGGAAGCAACCCAGGTTCCCAACAACAGATGAGTGGCTGAGAAAGCTGTGGTATATATACACAATGGAATACTATGCAGCTATCAAAACAATGAACCCACCTTCTCTGACCCATCTTGGACAGAGCTAGAAGGAATTATGTTAAGTGAGCTAATTAAGAAAGATAAAGATAAGTATGGGATGATGCCACTCATCAACAGAAGTTAACTAAGAAGATCTGAAAGGGAAACTAAAAGCTGGACCTGATCAAATTGTAAGTAGGGCCCCAAAGTAAAAACCCTGTGGTGAGGGGTAGACAAGCATCTTCCCTGGGCCAGTGGGCGCTGGGAATGGGTGGGAGGGATGGGTCATAGTCTTTTGGTGGTTGGAATGGTGTTTATGTACACTCCTAGCAAAATGTAGACATATAAATCAGTAGTTAATTCATATGAGAGGGGGAAAATCAGTTGTATGTCTCAAAGTTTCTCAAAACACAAACTGAATCTTTTTAATATATAGGCTGTGTATTTGATATGCGGACTCTCTCAAAAGCCTAGACCAAGTAGATTAGAAGCATCCAATAGCACAGCTATATACAAGATACTGGATACTGTACAGCAAACCATAACAAAAGGACTTTTCAAAGTTAACCCAATTACCAAATAATGTGATGATAACATTAACTATCGATTGTCTTTTTGAACACTAAGACAGCAGGAACCTCACATCTCCACTATAGAGCCCCTACTTCCCCCAGTTCTGGAACCTTTGGACAGGGCCCACTTTTCCATATGCGTCTCCCAATCCAAACCAAATAATATTAACATTCGCCGATCACAGCCTAACCAACACTACAATTGCCACCTCAACATGCTTCACTTGTCATTTGGAATGACAACCCTTCGGCTTCATTACTCGGGTGAGACCTTTCCTTTTATAGTACCCTCTAATTTCATCTCAGGTAGCTCACTTTCTAACGAAGTCCCATAACCTAGATATACACCAGTTTCTGTGAGAGAGAGCTTATGTTCACATGTATCCATAAACTACTGCAAAATATATACCTGAAAGCAGAAGTACACTAGAGTTTGCAGTGAGTACCTCCCTAACACTTCCTCTCCACTATTCCAAGCTTGGGATCCATGATTGCTCAACAAATTGTTTAGCTTCATATGTTAACTCTCTTTTCAATCACCAGGTTCCAGATGCCACCAGGATGCTGGCCAGGCTTCCCTGGATTGAAGACCCCCCCCAATGTGTCCTGGAGCTCTGCTTCCCCAGAGACACACCTTACTAGGGAGAGAGAGAGGCAGACTGGGATTATGGACCGACTAGTCAATGCCCATGTTCGGCGGGGAAGCAATTACAGAAGCCAGACCTTCTACCTTCTGCAACCCTCGATGACCCTGGGTCCATGCTCCCAGAGGGCTAGAGAATGGGAAAGCTATCATGGGAGGGGGTGGGTTATGGAGATTGGGTGGTGGGAATTGTGTGGAGTTGTACCCCTCTACGTTATGTTTCTGTTCATTAATCCTTTCTTAAATAAAAAATTTAAAAAAAAAAAGAATCCCATCTGACCCAAAAAGATAAAGACAGCCTTAAAGTGAAAGGATGGAAAACCAGCATACATGCTAATGGACCACAAAAAAAGGCAGGAACAGCCATTCTCATCTCTGACACAATAGATTTTAAATTAAATAAAGCACTAAAAGATAAGCAAGGCCATTGCATAATGATTAGAGATCAATCAGCCAAGAAGACTTAACAATTATTAACATCTATACACCCAATGAGGGACCATCTAAATACTTCAAACACCTACTGAAATAGCTACAAAAATACATCAGTAGTAATACAATAATAGTGGGAGACTTTTATCACCCCACTCTCACACTCAGATCAACAAAGAAACAAGAGAATTAAAAATGAAGAGATGGACAGACTAGACTTCCTGGACATTTTTAGAGTTCTTCACCCCCCAAAACTGGTATACACATTTTTTTTCAAATACACACAACACATAGTCAAGAATAGACCAAATGTTAGGCCACAAGGACAGCATCAACTAATTCAAGATCATTGAAATCATCCCAAGTATCTTCTCAGATCATAATGGAGTAAAGCTATCATTTAACAACAAACAGAAAATTACTAAAAAACATAGAATTTGGAAACTAAACAACATACTGCTTAAGAACAAAACCTTCATGAAACAGTTAATACCCATACTTCTAATGCTTTTCCATAACATCTAAGAAACAGGAACACTCCCTTCCACCTTCTATGAAGAAAGATTCACTCTGATACCAAAAGCAGATAGAGACACAGCAAAAAAAGCAAAACTACAGACCAATATCTCTGATGAACATAGATGCCAAAATATTAAACAAGATCTTGGCCAACTGGATACAGCAGTATATCAAAAAGATTGTTCATCACGACCAAGTGGGATTCATCCCAGGAATGCAAGGCTGGTTCAACATCCATAAGTCAATCAATGTCATTCACCACATCAATAAAAGCAAAGCCAAAAACCACATGATTATCTAAATAGATGCAGAGAACGCCTTTGACAAAATCCAACACCCATTCATGCCCAAAACACTACAAAAAATGGGGATAGACAGGAAATTCCTCAAGATAGTGGAGTCCATATATAGCAAACCTACATCCTACATCATAATTAATGGACGGAAGCTGAAAGCATTCCCCCTCAGATCGGAGACTAGACAGGGCTTTCCACTATCACCATTACTCTGTAACATAGTATTGGAAATTCTTGCCATAGCAATCAGGCAAGAGAAAGAAATCAAAGGAATACGGGCTGGAAGTGAAGAAGTCAAGCTCTCACTGTTTGCAGATGACATGATAGTATACACAGAAAAACCCAAAGAATCCAGCAGAAAACTACTGGAAGTTGTCACACAATTTCCCAGCAGGAAGCTATTAGGCAATATAGCAAGGTGTCAGGCTACAAAATCAATGTACAAAAATCAGTGGCGTTTCTTTATGCAAACACTAAATCTGAAGAAGAAGACATCCAGAAATCACTCCCATTTACTGTTGCAGCAAAATCAATAAAATGCCTAGGAATAAAGCTGACCAAAGAAGTGAAAGATTTGTATACAGAAAACTATGAGTCACTATTCAAGGAAATAAAAACTGATACCAAGAAATGGAAAGACATCCCATGCTCATGGATTGGAAGAATAAATATAATCAAAATGAATGTTCTCCCCAGAGCCATATACAAATTTAATGTGATACCCATCAAAGTTCCACCTAGCTTCTTTAAGAGAATAGAACAAAAACTACAATCATTTTTCTGGAACCAGAAACACCTAGAATTTCCAAACCCATCTTGCGGAAAAGAAATGGAGGCAACACACTCCCAGATCTCAAACTATTTTGTAAGGCTGTCATCATCAAAACAGCCTGGTACTGGAACAAAAATAGGCACACAGACAAGTGGAACAGAATTGAAAGCCCAGAAGTAAACTCCCACACCTATGGACATCTAATCTTTGATAAGGGGGCCCAAAGTATTAATGGAGGAAGGAGGCTCTCTTCAATAAATGGTGCTGGGAAAACTGGGTTGAAACATGCAGAAGAATAAAATTGAACCACCTTATCTTACCAGAAACAAAAATCAATTCCAAATGGATAAAGGACCTGGATGTTAGGCCAGAAACTATCAAATACTTAGAGGAAAACGTTGGTGGAACACTTTCCCACCTAAACCTCAAGGACATCTTTGATGAAACAAACCCAATTTTAAGAAAGAATAAAGCAGAAACAAACCAGTGAGACTACATCAAATTGAAAAGCTTCTGCACAGCCAAAGAAACTATCACACAAAGAGACCCCTCACAAAATGGGAGAAGATCTTCACATGTCATACATCAGACAAGAGACTAGTAACCAAAATATACAAAGAGCTCAGCAAACTTAGCAACAACAAAGTAAATGACCCCATCCAATAGTGGGCAGAGGATATAAACAAAACATTCACTTTAGAGGAGATAAAAAAGGCTAACAAACATATGAAAAATTGCTCCAGGTCGCTGATTGTCAGAGAAATCCAAATAAAGACAACACTGAGATACCACCTCACTCCTGTGAAAATGGCCTGAACCCCACCTCACTAAGTGAAACTTCGGTGCTATGGTGGCTTTCTCTCTTTCTGTCTCTGTTCATATCTGTCTGAAAAAAGAAAACAGATTCAGAGCAATCAACACCCAGAGATGACAAAGGCAGTGAGGAAGAGGACTAGGTAAAGGGAACAGAGATTATATTCAAGGAAATCACAGCAGAAATGTTCCTTTACCTGGGTAATCCTCAGGAGATAGGCATCCAGGAAGAAGAGTGAACACCCAGGTTTCTGACTACAAAATGACCAACACATCATTGTAAAGCTATGAAAACTCAATCATAAAGGGGAAAAAAAACATTTCAGGCTGTTAGGTAAAGAAAAAACATGAAATACAAAGGCAGTGTTATCAGGATTTCATGAATATTTTCATCACAGATACTAGAGGCAAGGAGAGAGTGGAATGAAATATACAAAGTATTAAAAGATAAGAAATGCCAGCAACAGAATGGGAGTGCGGGTCGACCAGTTATCGCCCATATTCAGCGGGAAAGCAATTACAGAAGCCAGACCTTCCACCTTCTGCAACCCACAATGACCCTGGGACCATACTCCCATAGGGATAGAGAATGGGAAAGCTATCAGGGGAGGGGATGGGATATGGATATCGGGTGGTGGGAATTGTGTGGAACTATACCCCTCTTATCCTATGGTTTTGTTAATGTCTCCTTTCTTAAATAAAAAAAATTAAAAAAAAAACCAGCCACAGATGATCTACCCTGCAAAACTGCCCTTCAAATATGAGAGATAAATAAAGGCCTTCTCTAACATACAAAAATATACAATAGCTGAAGAAGTTTGCTAACATCAACTCTGCTTTGCAAGAATTAGTGAAATGAGTCCCACAAAAAAGTAGCAGCAGCAAAGGATTACATATTCTAAATGAGAAGATCAACAGTAGAATAGAACTAAGAAAATAACATAACAGGAAAGAATAATAAAATAGGAAAGAGGAGAAATAATTGACAGAACAGCACTATCAAATTCAAGTTCCAGATGCTACCATAACCCCATCCTGACCTTCTAAGACAGATGACCTCACAAAATATTATAGAACTCTAACCTACTAGGGAATGACAGAAACAGGCTGAGGATATAGGTTGACTGGCCAGTATCCATGTCCAGCACAAAAGAAATTACTTCAGTCAGAACTCTTTTCATTGTATCCCAAAAGGAACTTTTCTCCATACTC
Organism: Erinaceus europaeus; assembly: GCF_950295315.1. Classification (NCBI taxonomy): domain Eukaryota; kingdom Metazoa; phylum Chordata; class Mammalia; order Eulipotyphla; family Erinaceidae; genus Erinaceus; species Erinaceus europaeus. Next base: position 48,138,120 of record NC_080167.1, read on the forward strand.
CCAGAGAAATAAATATTGGAGGAAAGTGACAGAGGCCTTTGAATTCCAATCCCACAGGACCAAGGACTTTTGTGAACAAAAGCCCTTACTTTTCATCATCTCTGAGAGGAAAGACATTCTAGAGAACAGCTTAGTAAGGCACTGTTTTCCTTGCCCATGTGTTTCTCTGCCTTTCCATCTTCCTGATTAAAAATTTAAAATATCAGGGGAGGGGGGAGATTAATCTACCGGGAATACTTAGAGGTTAAAGGAGACTTTATCAGTGAAATAAAATTTACTAATTCAAGGCTTATAAATACAAAAAGATAGGCAGTCGGGCAGTGGCACACCAAGTTAAGTGCACTAAGTATAAAGTATCCATGCAAGGGTCCTGGTTCAGGACCCCAGCTCCCCACCTTCAGGGGTGAGGTCGCTTCACAAGCTGTGAAGCAGGTCTGCAGGTGTCTATCTTTCTCTCTCCGCCTCTATCTTCCCCTCCCCTCTCAAGTTCTCTCTGTCTTATCCAATAAAATTGAAAAAAAAAAAAAAGTGTCCACTGAGGCCAGGCAGTAGTGCAGTGGGTAAAGCGCACATGGCACAACACACATGGTCCTATGCACGTGGGCCGGTGTAAGGATCCTTATTCGAGTCCTGGCTCCCCATCTGCAGTGGGGTTGCTTCACAAGCAATGAAGCAGGTCTGTAAGTGTCTATCTGTCTCTTCCCTCTTTCTTCCCCTCCCCTCTCGATTTCTTTCTGTCCTATCCAACAACAACAAGTAGGGCAACAAAAATGGGAAAAATTGCCTCCAGGAGCAGTGGATTCATAGGGCAGGCACTGAACCCCAGCGATAACACCAGAGGCAAAACAAATAAATAAATAAAATAAAAATTAAAAATGTGGCCACCAGGAGCACTGGATTCATAGTGTAGCCTCTGAGCCCCAGAGATAACCCTGAAGGTAAATACATACATACATAAATACATACATACACACATAGATACAAACAAAAAATAAAGTCATAGGACATATACTCAATAAAGTACTTATCAGCTGTTCAAAAAGACTGTGTGTCCTTCGGGACCAAATGGATGGGACTGGCAGTGTTTATGTTTAGTGAAGTGAAAGACATATATGGAATTATTTCACTCATAAATGGAATATTGAAAATTGAAACACACAAACTTTAAAAAGGGAAAAAACATAAACACACACACATTTTGTCAACCCACCATTATAACCTTGGAAGAAATATGTTGGTTACAATTGGGGGGAGGGTACAGAACTTCAGAAGTGGGAGTGAAGTGGAATATCACTGTTACCTTAAGATCTTGTAAATCACTATTAAATCAGTTATAAAAATTAAAAATATATATTTAAGATATTTTATTATATTTATTAATGTTATTATAGATTTTAAATGATTTATTATTTATAAAGAGGAAAGGGGAGAAAAGGGAATAGAGAAAGGAGAGACAGCTGTAGCACTGTTATGCACTGCTCATGAAAACTTTTCCTCTGCAGGTAGATATGGAGGGTTTGAACTGTGCTCCTTGTGCATTCAACCAAAGGTATCACTATCCATCTGTTCTTGTAGCTTTTAAATATATATCTATATGCATATTTATACAGTATTTCAATGTAAAAATAAACTGAATTCCTCCCATTCCTTAAATCAGTCAATTCTCAGTACTTAACTTTCTAAGGTATTACAGATAAATATCTGTTTCTGGAATCTACACTTGAGAGGACAAAAAGAAAACATTCAAGAAAAAGTTTGAGCAAGTTTGAAATGTTAATCATATATATTTACTATATTATTCCTTTATAATAAGATGGAAAATGAGAAAAAGGACAAAGAATGTATAACAAAAGAAATTAGAAGTAAATATAAGTTTTATATATATATATATATATATATATATATAATTGGAGGAAAGGATGGTATGTTCTAAAAAAATCTTGGTCTAGAGTGCCTGAAAAATTTAAAATAGGTTGCTTGATGCACATGATATATTTATGATATAAATGAATAAATTCTTTTAAAATATTAATTCCTTTTGAATTCATTCACCTTTTCCTAAAAGTATTTCCACCTCGAATCAAAAGAATAAAAACATAATAGGCTTAAGTATAAAGTGCAGTGATCATCCACATGTAAGCAATATAAATTAAAATTATCTACAGTTTGTTTCTGAAGCTTTATCACATACATATTTCAGACAGAGAAGGTAATTGACTCTTGTTTACTCTGCAGTTGTTTCATATACATATATATATATATATATATATATATATATATATATATGTAATATTTCCATGCCATTTTGTCATGGTGTTAAATATTTTATGTGTATCCACTGATTTCCCTTATAGCTTTGATGTTATATAACGCAGTAGGAAATCTGAAATCTTTACTCATGGAGGAATCATAAATACTCCTGAGACTCAGGGCAATTATTTCATCTTTGAATTAATGATAACTATAATTTCTTTCACTGAGTTTGCAGAAAGAATAGAAGTAATAAGTGGACTCTTATTGCTAAGTCTCTTTATTAGTAGGAGGCAAAAATTTCTTCTGCAATAACATGGGTGTTAAACATATATAGAATATGACATATTCAGCTACTAACACCAACCTCAGCATCAGAGAATAGTGAGAATTATGCAAGTGAAAGATATTAATGCTTTATAGCAGAAAACTCAAAATATCTTCTATTAGAATTTTCATGTCTTTGGATAAAACAGTAGTTCTGACTTCTTCATTTACACTTGAGTGCATTAAAAGACAAAGCACCACATACTGGAAATTTTAAGAGTTTGAGCAAAAATCAATGATTCATTCAGCACCATTTCTAAAGTGGAAAGAAGCACTCCAGCAGGAAACAGGAGGAAAGAGGTGTATAGAGAAGTAGAATCAAAGTAAGAAAATTATAGATTGCCTATAGATTAACTACTTGCCTTCTCTGGAAAAGTTTCCTTGGTTATTAGTGATTGTTTATTTTTCAATAAAGATTAGAGGTATTTATAGGCACAGGATATAGTTTACTTATATAACTGCTAAGGTATCAGAACTACCTGAGTGTAATGGATTATCATCTGATTAATTTAACAAGTACAAGTGAGACTCAGTAGCTAACATTTTGCCAACAGGCTGAGAATGTGAGGAGTATAAATTCTACGACACTATACCACCAGGGAAGATACACATAGCCATCTAACTGCCAACTATTGTATTTATTTATCTAACTCAAATAACCAAATTCTTTTAAGTATACAATACAGTGAGAACATCTGTCATTTATTCCTCTCAATTAAGGTTTAACTTATACACATACTTTATGAAACCTATTACATATGTAGTATGAAGTCAGCAATATGCAGCATTTATCACTTTTGCTGAAACTCCTACATAACTGTTAATAAACTTTAGTTTATTCATAGAATTGCACTTTTGAAAGTACTGGTAGCAGTTCTTAAGTTGTGATCTTGGCTACACTCTGACAGAAACTGGGAGATAGATTTCTTATTTCAGTGAATTTTGTATATCACATTTAAAAAAATGAACTCTTGGGATTTTGCCAGCTTAAAGTACATGGTATAATTTTATGTTTATTTCTTGATGGTAATGCACTCTTTTCCCATGTTTATTTTTAAAGGTCTATTTGTAAAACAAAGCACAAGAATGTCATAGTTTTTTAGACAAAGCTAAGAACAGGGCTCAGTGGCAAGCCTATTTCATTGTTACTTGAAAACCCTTAAAATATTGAAATGTCTACAAAGGCAATAAAATGATCATGGGATTATATGGTGATATTTAATTTTTGTACAAGTTAAATATCACTGATAATTAACTGTTAGAAGTTTATTTTGAAGTGACATTTTCCTGGAATACCAGATCTTTACAACATAATTAAAGGGTTTCTAATTGTAATGGTGCCTATTGCGGATATGAAAGATTTTAAAAATTGCGATTCTAACTTATAAACTATAATATGTCACATATAATATGACACATATAATATGTCAGCTATTTATTTAATGAGTTCCTCTAGAGTTTTGGTAGTGGTGTTTTCTTGAATAGTATAATACCGTGGAAGGGGCGGGTGGTGTTTTCTTGAATAGTATAATACCATGGGAGGGGCAAGTGTGGGCAAATGTATTTTGAGTAGTCAGTTAACATGAAAATCTTGGATTCAGAAAGTAGAATAATGGTAGAAAATGTAACTTGGATGGATGAAGTCTCAGGTTCAATCACTGGCACTGCATATGACAATCGAATAGAGCTTGGCACACACTTTCTATCTGTCTCAAAATAAAATAAAATAAAATAAAACTTTTATTTATCCCAAAAGAGTTCAAGTCATCAACTTAAAAACTATTTATGGGACCCTGTGATGATGCACAGGGTTGAGCACACATAGTGAGAAGCTTAAGGACTAGCTAAAGGATCCTGTTTGGAGCCCCAGGCTTCCCACCTGCAGGGGACTTGCTTCACAAGCCTTGAAGCAGGTCTGCAGGTGTATATCTTTCTCTTGCCCTGTCTATATTCCACTTCTCTCTCAATTTCTCTCTGTCCTATCCAACAAGAACAACAGCAACAACAAAAACAGAAGAAAAATGGTCTCCAGGAGCAGTGGATTACTAGTGCAAGCACTGAGGTCCAGCAATAACCCTGAAGGAAAAAAAAAAAAAGCCCTTGTTATATGATTTAAAAAAAAAAAAAACTTTCCCAAGATTTATATATTATTCCTACTTTATATATTATTTAATTTTTAGATAACTTTCTTTTTCATTCCTCTATGTGATATTGCTGTTAAAAATTTGTTAAAAATCAATATATCTGAATTCCTAAGTTTGGAAGAGTGGTTTCCACAAGGAAATGAAGACGATATCTTTCCCAATAAGTAACTTCATTTCATCAAGCCTCTTCATACACTGATGATGATTCCCCCACATTTTTCTCTTGTCAAAAATTTCTTCTTTATGAAGGCAATGTTTTGGGATTGGTTGTAAGGCTTAAGATATGAAGAAATCTATGGGCTCTATGGCAATGTGAATTATTGTGATGAAAATTGACAGAGACTCTGATAGAAGGAAAATTTAGGAAGGAACAAGAGGGTTCTTAAAATAAGAGATGCCTAGAAGTGAGACATGGATTCTATAGTAATAAATGTGATGCCTATATCTATTTCCCATCATGGGAAAGCTTCATAATTATATTTCCCTTAGAAGATGTGTTAGAGGTTGAAAAGCTATGAATTGAAGAGTTTATTTCCCACAGTTATACCCTTATTTTTGTTTTATTATTAATACAGAGACAGAGAGGCAAAGAAAGAAAGAAAGTGGGGGAGAGAGAGAGAGAGAGAGAGAGAGAAAGAACACAGAATTAGAGCTTCCTTAATGCAGTAAGGGCTGGACTCAAACCTGGGACACATGCTTGGCAAAGATATACACTACCCAAATAGGCAATTTCACCAGATTCATCCTACTTCATTGAACCTCACACATATTTTCACCTCTGAAATTGGGACCTACTTTACATTTTTTTATAAATCGTTTGCAATAGCATCTCACATTTTTTCAATGTGTCAAAATTATATACATTATTCATTTTAGGATATTATATGTAAGCATTATTTTACTTGAAATAATTTTCAAACTAAGAGATTATATCTATAGTATACACTTGAGGTGAAGCAGGAAACACTATTTTACACATATCCAGACAAGACAAAGTGAGACAATCACTGAAAATACTACACCAAATTACTGGATGATGCAGATATAGTAGAGAATTTCACAGATAATTAATTGAAATAGTAGTAAGATATACAGAGAATGACAGTACCGTAATCTTTGAGAAGAAAATCTGTGGGGATTTTCTAGAACTGATGAAACATTAAGTTATAGTCCAATAGATCTAAAATACAATGAATTTTAAATATACCACATAGAAAGTCTCCTAAAGCTGGAAAAAAAAAAACAAAGTAAGCGAAAAATGTATATGCTAAAGAAAAATTTATATGAAAAGCTCCTCTCCTAATAACAACATTGTTAAAAATAAGAAATATGGATAGCAATCATAATATTAGGAAAGAAAATAACTATCAAAATAACCTGTTTGCAGACCTGATGAAAGCAAATCCATTTCCCAGCTTCTCCCATCTAAATATAAGTGTATTTTCTGAAAATATTTCAATAATTATACATGTGCTCTAAAACAGTGAAAGAGAAACCTACCAATTAGGAGTTGAAGAGCACTTAGAGTTTTATAATGACAGCTCAATCCCCTCTTCCTTTTGCTCTTATTTTCTCCTAGATAGCACTAATAAAAGTGATAACAACTTTTTTGTCATCACCATGGTTTTACAACTATGGACTGACTTTTTTGGATAGAAGGAACAAGATAGCTATCAGTGATGAACCAAATTAATAATTTAAGCTTCTATATGAAGAAACTAAAATAAAAATAGCTAACTGAAAACTATAAGTGTATAATACCAGCAGGTGAAGTGTAAGGCTTGGGCTTATGTTAGAACTTTGTTATATAAATGTTATCAAGTTTTTAACAGAATTTTTCCTATTTCCAGACTTCTAAGAGTTCTAATATAAAAGCATACTGAATATTAAAACATTCTTTGTTTTAATATGGAGGGTAAGAAACATAAAGGGGAGAGTGAGAGACAGAGAGAAAGAAGGTGGGGCACTGCAGCAACATTCCACAGCTCTTGGGGTTCCCCTTTTAGGTGCTTTGTGTGTATTTAGGAGCTTGAACCGGGATCCTCGCACAAGGGGAAGTATATGTTCTACTGAATGATCCATCTCCTTTTTAAAAAATATTTTATTTATTTTATTTTTGAGAGAGATGCAGAGAGAGACACAGAGAGAAACACCAGAGCACTGCTCAGCTCTGACATATGGTGGTGTGGGGGATTGAACCTGGGACTTAGGAGTCTCAGGCATGAGAATCTGTTTGCATAACCATTATGCTATCTCCCCCACCCGATCCATCTCCTAATAACTCACTTTATTTTCTTTTTTCTTTATTTGGGGATTAATATTTTACATTTAAGAGTAAATACAATAGTTTGTACAAGCATAACATTTCTCAGTTTTCCACATAACAATACAACCCCCACTATGTCCTCGACTCACATTATTTTCTAATATCTGTTGAGATCATCTAATGGTTTGTCTTATATAGAGTCAATTCAGTACACCAGCCAAGAAAAGGTAAAAACAATGACATCATAGGAAAATAAAGTATCTGATGCTTATAGCTACAGTAAGCACTAAATGTATCCTAACTCCCAGAAAAGAACATACAATCAGATGAGAAAAAGACTATCTCACTTCTAACACACAAAGCATCACCATCTGTCTGCCTTTCAGAAAGATGATATAAAACATGCAGAACACACTTCTGAAGTGAAGAAAAATATAACCAATAAGTCTCTGATATCATCCAGATACTGGAATTATCATATAGGAAATTTTAATTACTGTGATTAGCATTTTTAAGTTCTAATGAGAAAAGTAAACAACAGGCTAAAGGTAATAGTAAATTCAAGTAGCAGTTCAGAAATAATAAAAATTTAAGGGAAAGGGACAATAGTGTATCTGGTTCAATGCACTTGTTGCAGTATCCAAGGATACAGGTTCAAGCCCCTGGTCCCTGCCTACAGCTAGGAAGCTTCCCAAGTGATGAAGCAGTGCTCCAAGTGCCTAACCCCACCCTTTTTTGTGACCAGAGTTATCTCTGGGGCTTGGTGCCAGCACTATAAATCCTTGGTTTATGAAGGCCCTCCCCCCCAATTGTATTAGATACGACAGAGAGAAATCAAGAAAGGACAAGGAGATAGAGAGGAGAGAAAGATAGACACCTCCAGACCTGCCTCACTACTTGTGAAGCACACCCTCTGCAGGTGGGGAGTAAGGGCTTGAACCCTGGTCCTTGTGCTTGGTAATATGAGTACTTGACAGGTGTGCCAGGCCCCCCATATGTCTCTATCTCTCTCACTTTATTGTCTATTCTCAATTATTATTTGTCTGAAAAAAATTAAAAAATGAAAAGGAATGCTCTGGATTTAATATTTTTGTACCTACAAAATTTATGTAGTAAAGCCCTAATGTATAATATTTGGAGGTGGTACCATGGGGACATAAAGAATCTAGTTTCCAGGATGGGAGGAAAGTCCTTATAAGAAGAGGAAGACAGTGATCCACTCTCTGCTCTCCCCGCCATGTGAGAGCCCAATTCACAGTCTCATGTTTTTATATGTATACCCTTTTGTCTATTTTACTCTAAATTCATTTCAGCATGGCTTTGTTTAATTCTTATTGGTCAACAATTCATTGCCACCATACATATTAAGGGGGGGAGCATACACCAAGATTAAAACAACTTTAGAAAAGGCATCACTGCAGCAGGTAGCAAAAGAGAGAAAATAAATTCCCCAGGTATATATTTCTTAGCTCAAAATTTTAAAGACAGTGTTTATTTCAGTGATTGTAGGGCATGATATGTTTATTTTATACCTAAACCCATAGAAATTAGCAGTATGCAAGCTTATTGACTGATACGTTTAGTCTACTTAATCACTTTATTTGAGAGAAAATTCTCATATACAAGTCACTAGCTCTAAGACCAGTCATCATGTTATTATACTTCTGCTCCAACACCTTTTGTTGCTACACATGCATTTTATTGATTTTTGAAACCAATTGTTATTCATATACACGACTTAGAGTCCTATACCTGGATATATGTATGACCTTTCTAGTAACCTGTGCACTGGAACATTGTCTTAGGTCATAAAATAAACTGCTTCTGTCTGTTATAGCCATTTATCTATAGTATCTCTAGGGGAAAGAAAAAGAAGCATAGTTATTCTAATTTAGAGCTGTGGAACATTCGTTTAAAGGAAAATAAGCACAATGAAGCATGTTCAGAGTTCCAGGAAAAATTTCCATCCAGAAATGGTAGCAACTACCTGCCTTTCCTTTATCTTTCTAACTCTGTCATTGAAAGTAAAAGCTGGTGTCTTCTTTTCATTTAACGACCTGTGCATGTTTATCTTAACAAGGAATATTTTAAAAAGAAACTATGATTACTTTTGCTTTTGGCAATAGTTTCAATGGCTCTGTTTTGTGAGACCGATGGCCAAATTCACACATTTCTGTAATTTAACATAACCATAACATTATTTTATAATAAAATCAGAATAAATACTTATTAACACTCAGAGCCATAATTGCTATGAATCTCACATGCATAATGATTCTAATCCAGCAATGCAAGAAGGTCAAATAATATAATAAGGAGGAAAGGGATTAGAAAATTATAATGTGGAGGTTCCTGGAAGATGGCAGACTGAGAAGCTGCTAGTGGCTTGAGCTCTGACCACATCTTCTGGAAACGGTAGGATTTTCTGCCTTTAGTAGGCCAGTCAATAAGGGGTCCTAGCGGTAACACCAAGGAGGTGACTATAACTTAATTTGGGTTAAGAAATAGAGTATAAAAAATAGGGGAAAAATTCTTTCCTTTTAATTATTAAGCACACCCCCCCCCATAACCAGTCCCTGGGGACCAGCTCCTAGCAGGCTCCCCTGCTGAGCTTTTGTCTTTACCAACTTCCTGTCCCACCAGGGAGTATCATTCATTCTAAGTCTATATCCTTCTGAAACTTCTGGCCTATTTTCTTTTTAAGTAGCCAACCCCCCCCCACCTCTCCCCACATAGCTAATTAAATAATTAAAAATAAATAAATAAATAAACTCTTTCCTTTCACCTCTTTTATGACTGTTCTTTTTCTTATCTTTTTCTTTTCTCTCTCTCTTTTTTTTTCTTTTTCTCATTCTTGTCACCCTTTCTTCCTTAATCCTACAGCTTCCAAAGCCACAGGCCACAGTCCCCACATCACCAATCAGTGCTTTTTTGAATTCACTGATACACATTTTGGAATTATTTGGGGGAAGAATTCTGACTCAGTGTGGACTCTCACTGCGAGTGTCTCTACTCAACTTCCCTTCCTCCTTTAGCCACCCCTAGAATATACAGTGGACAGTAGATTTGCATAACTGTCTATTTCAGCTATCCTTGTCTAGTCCTGAGTTTTTGTTTTTTTTTTTCTCATTCTTAACAATCAGCTGCCTCTGGTCACGAGGTCTGAGGAATTCTGGGACAGGGTTTTTTTTTTAACCTGCTCTATTTTATTATTAATATTATATAAAGGCATATATCTTCCCCCCCTTTAGGTTGATCAGAATTAACTCTTAGGGTATCTTTCATTGCTAGGGTAGTGGGAATCTTATCTATTGTGGGAGGAACTTGTCTCCTTACTCCTACCTCCTTTACAGACTCTCCCCTCCCTTCTCTTCCTAGCTAATTAACAAAATCAAATTAAAATAAATTAAAAATAAAGCAATCAAAAAAAAACTTTCATTCACTGCTCTTTAATTACAGCTCTTTTTCTTAACTTTTCCCTTTCTCTCACTTGTCTCTTTTTTCTTTTTTTTTTTTTTTTTACCTTGTCACACACTTCTTCCTTCCTTCTTCTTTGCCTTTCTGAATTTTTGAATTATTTTGGGGAAGAAATCTGACTCAGAGTGGACTCTCTATGTGTGTGTCTCTGCTCTAGTTCCCTTTCCCCTCTTGTTTCCCCTAGAATATACAACAGATAGTAGATTTGCATAAATGTCTATTTTTGCTATCCCTTCTTTCTTTTCTCTTTCTTCTACACTGCGATTTGGTTACTATTTTTGCATGGACTGGAGAAATTGTTTGGCTAATTGGTAGTGATTAAACTGCTTCAATACTTGCTTCAGTTGCTACTGTAATTCCTGAGGTTGGTGAGTGCAATTGTCATAAAGGTATTTAGTACAGTGTTGCTTGTACTCAAGACACAACAACTGAGGAACCACAGAGCATAAAAAAAGAAACACATAAATCAAAAAAATGGGTAGATCAAAAACAAATAAAACTGCTACTCCAATGAATGAAGACAAGAGCCCAGAAGAAACTACAAATCAGACAGAAGTAACCACAGATAAGAAAAGTATGCAAGCAGTAATAAACTTATTAATCACATAAATGAAAACAACATTGGAGGAAAGGAATGGCAGTATTAGGGAAACAACAGTTGAGACCCCCAAGGAAAATACTGATTATCTTGAGGCAATTAGAGAACTGAAAGCTGAAATAGCTATAATGAAGAAAGAAACTGAGGCAAGGGAAAGCAGACTAACAGAAACAGAAAACAGAATTAGTGAGACAGAGGATGAGTTATAAAAAACAAAGAAAGAGGTGAAAGAGCTTAAAAAGAGATTGAGAGACACTGAAAACAACAACAGAGACATATGGGATGATCTCAAAAGAAGTAACATTCGCATAATTGGCCTGCCAGAGGAAGAAAGAGAGGAAGGGGAAGCAACATTCTAGAGGAAATAATAGAAGAATAAAACTTCCCAGACCGGAATAACAGAAAGGACATCAAGATTCAAGAGGCCCAGAGAGTACCAAACAGAATCAACCCAGACCTGAAGACACCAAGACACATCATAGTCACAATGAGAAGAAGTAAGGATAAAGAAAGGATCCTAAAGGCTGCAAGAGAGAAACAAAAAGTCACGTACAAGGAAAAACCCATAAGATTATCTGCAGATTTCTCTACTCAAACTCTAAAAGCCAGAAGAGAATGGCAAGATATCTATCGAGCCGTGAATGAAAAAGGGTTTCAACCAAGGATAACATATCCTGCTAGACTTTCATTCAAACTAGATGGAGGGATCAAAACCTTCTTAGACAAACAACAGTTAAAGGAGGCAACCACCACCAAACCGTCCCTTAAGAGGTTCTAAAAGACCTCTTATAAACAAGAACATCACTATAATACTTGCAATATATCAGAGCAAACAAAAAAAATTTTTTTTTGAACAATGGCACTATAATACATTAAATCCATAATATCAATAAATGTCAATGGCTTAAACTCACCCATCAAAAGGCACAGAGTGGGGGAATGGATCAGAAAACATAATCCAACCATATGGTGCTTGCAAGAATCCCATCTGTCACAACAAGATAAACACAGACTTAAAGTGAAAGGATGGAAAACTATCATACAGGCTAACGGACCACAGAAAAGGGCAGGAACAGCCATTCTCATCTCAGACACGATAGATTTTAAATTAAATAAAGTAATAAAAGATAGGCAAGGACATTACATAATGATTAGAGGATCAATCAGTCAAGAAGACTTAACAATCATTAACATCTATGCACCCAATGAGGAACCATCTAAATACGTCAAGCACTTACTGAAAGAATTTCAAAAATACATCAATAGTAATACAATAATAGTGGGAGACTTCAATACCCCACTCTCACACTTAGACAGATCAACAGAGCAGAGAACCAACAAAGATACAAGAGAATTGAACGAAGAGATTGACAGACTAGACCTCTTGGACATTTTCAGAGTCCTTCACCCCAAAAAACTGGAATATACCTTCTTTTCAAATCCACATAACACATACTCAAGGGTAGACAACATGTTAGGCCACAACGACAGCATCAATAAATTCAAGAACATCGAAATCATCCCAAGTATCTTCTCAGACCACAGTGGAGTAAAACTAACATTTAACAACAAACAGAAAATTATTAAAAGTAACAGAATTTGGAAACTAAACAACATGCTCCTTAAGAAATACTGGGTCAGAGATTCACTCAAGCAGGAAATTCAAATGTTCCTAGAAACAAATGAAAATGAAGACACAGCCTATCAAAATATTTGGGACACAGCTAAAGCAGTACTGAGAGGGAAACTTATAGCCATACAATCACATATTAAACACCAAGAAGAAGCTCAAATAAACGACCTTACTGCACACATCAAGGACTTAGAGGAGGAGGAACAAAGGAACCGTAAAGCATCCAGAAGGACAGAAATCACTAAAGGTAGAGTAGAAATAAACAACATCGAAAATAAAAGAACCATACAAAAGATCAATGAAGCCAAATGTTGGTTCTTTGAAAGATTAAACAAAATTACAAACACCTAGCCAGACTCACCAAACAAAAAAGAGAGAAGACTCAAATTAATAGAATTGTAAATGATGGAGGAGATATCACAACTGACACCACAGAAATCCAGAGAATCCTGTGATACTTCTATAAAGAACTATATGCCACCAACCAAGAGAATCTGGAAGAAATGGAACAGTTCCTAAAAGCAAATGCCCTTCCAAAACTGAACCAAGAAGAACGACAAAATCTAAATGCACCAACCACAGACAAAGAAATTGAAACCATTATTAAGAACCTTCCCAACAACGAAAGTCTTGTACCAGATGGCTTCACAAATGAATTCTACAAAACTTTCGGGAAACAGTTAGTACCCATACTTCTTAAGCTTTTCCATAACATTGAAGAAACAGGATTACTCCCTTCCACCTCTTATGAAGCCACCATCACCCTGATAACAAAAGCTGATAGGGACAGAACAAAAAAGGAAAACTACAGACCAATATCTCTGATTAATATAGATGCCAAAATATTAAACAAGATCTTGGCCAGCCAGATACAGCAACACATAAAAAAAGATCGTTCATCATGACCATGTGGGATTCATCCCAGGAATGAAGGCTGGTTCAACATCCGTAAGTCTATCAGTGTCATTCACCACATCAATAAAAGCAAAGCCAAAAACCACATGATTATCTCAATAGATGCAGAGAAAGCCTTTGACAAATTCCAACACCCATTCATGCTCAAAACTCTACAAAAAATGGGAATAGATGGGAAATTCCTCAAGATAGAGGAGTCTATATATAGCAAACCTACAGCCAACATCATACTCAGTGGACAGAAACTGAAAGCATTCCCCCTCAGATCGGGGACTAGACAGGGCTGTCCACTGTCACCATTACTCTTCAACATAGTATTGGAAGTTCTTGCCATTAGCAATCAGGCAAGAGAAAGGAATCAAAGGAATACAGATTGGAAGGGAAGAAGTCAAGCTCTCACTATTTGCAGATGATATGATAGTATACATAGAAAAACCTAAAGAATCCAGCAGAAAACGACGGGAAGTTATTAGGCAATATAGCAAAGTATCAGGCTACAAAATCAATGTACAAAAATCAGTGGCATTTCTTTATGCAAACACTAAATCTGAAGAAGAAGACATCCAGAAATCACTCCCATTTACTGTTTCAGCAAAATAAATCAAATACCTAGGAATAAAGTTGACCAAAGAAGTGAAAGACTTATATACTGAAAACTATGAGTTGCTACTCAAGGAAATAGAAACAGATACCAAGAAATGGAAAGATATCCCATGTTCATGGTTTGGAAGAATAAATGTCATCAAAATGAATATTCTCCCCAGAGCCATATACAAATTTAATGCAATACCCATCAAAGTTCCACCAAGCTTCTTTAAGAGAATAGAACAAACACTACAATCATTTATCTGGAACCTGCAAACACCTAGAATTGCCAAAACCATCTTGAGGAAAAGAAACAGAAATGGAGGCATCACACTCCCAGACCTTAAACTATATTATAGGGCCATCATCATCAAAACAGCATGGTACTGGAACAAAAATAGGCACACAGACCAGTGGAAAAGAATTGAAAGCCCAGAAATAAATCCCCACACCTATGGGCATCTAATCTTTGATAAGGGGGCCCAAAGGATTAAATGGAAAAAGAAGGCTCTCTTCAATAAATGGTGCTGGGAAAACTGGGTTTTAACATGCAGAAGAATGAAATTGAACCACTTCATCTCACCAGAAACAAAAATCAACTCCAGATGGATCAAAGACCTAGATGTCAGACCAGAAACAATCAAATACTTAGAGGAAAACATTGGTAAAACACTTTCCCACCTACACCTCAAGGATATCTTTGATGAATCAAACCCAATTGCAAGGAAGACTAAAGCAGAAACAAACCAATGGGACTACATCAAATTGAAAAGCTTCTGCACATCCAAAGAAACTATTAAACAAACAGAGAGACCCCCCACAGAATGGGAGAAGATCTTCACATGCCACACATCAGACAAGACACTAATCACCAAAATATATAAAAAGCTCAGGAAACTTAACACCAAAAAAGCAAATGACCCCATCCAAAAATGGGCACAGGATATGAACAAAACATTCACCTCAGAGGCGATCTAAAAGGCTAACAAACATATGAAAAACTGCTCTAGGTCACTGATTGTCAGAGAAATGCAAATTAAGACAACACTAAGATACCACCTCACTCCTGTAAGAATGGCATACATCAAAAAGAACAGCAGCAAAAAATGCTGGAGAGGTTGTTGGGACAGAGGAACACTTTTACATTGCAGGTGGGAATGTAAATTGGTACAGCCCCTGTGGAGAGCTGTCTGGAAAACTTTCAGAAGGCTAGTCATGGACCTTCCATATGATCCAGTAATTCCTCTCCTGGGGTTATACCCCAAGGACTCCATAACAACCAACCAAAAATTGGTGTGTACTCCTATGTTCATAGCAGCACAATTCATAATAGCTAAAACCTGGAAGTAACCCAGGTGCCCAACAACAGATGAGTGGCTGAGAAAGTTGTGGTATATATACACAATGGATACTATGCAGTTATCAAGAACAATGAACCCACCTTCTCTGACCCATCTTGGACAGAGCTAGAGGAATTATGTTAAGTGAGCTAAGTCAGAAAGATAAAGATGAGTATGGGATGATCCCACTCATCAACAGAAGTTGAGTAAGAAGATCTGAAAGGGAAACTAAAAGCAGGACCTGACCAAATTGTAAGTAGGGCACTAAAGTAAAAACCCTGTGGTGAGGGGTAGACATGCAGCTTCCTGGGCCAGTGGGGGGTGGGAGTGGGTGGGAGGGATGGGTCACAGTCGTTTGGTGGTGGTAATGGTGTTTATGTAGTAAACACCATTCCACCACCATTGTTTACTAGCAAAATGTAGTCATATAAATCACTAGTTAATACAAGAGGGGGAAAATTAATTGTATGTCTCAAAGTTTTTCAAAACACAAACTGAATCTTTTCAATATATAGGCTGTGTAATTGATATGCAGACTCTCTCAAAAGCCTAGACCAAGTAGATCAGAAGCAACCAACAGCACAGCTATATAGAAGATATTGGGTACTGTACAGCAAACCCTAACAAAAAGACTTTTCAAAGTTAACCCAATTACCAATCAATGTGATGATAAAATTAATGATCGATTGTCTTTTTGAACCCTAATACAGCAGGAACCTCACGTCTCCACTATAGAGCCTCTACTTCCCCCAGTCCTGGAACCCTTGGATAGGGCCCACTTTCCCGTATGCCTCTCCCAATCCATATCAAATAATATTGCATCTGCCGATCACAACCTAACCAACACAATGATTGCCACCTCAACATGCTTCACTTCAGACTGTGTCCAGAGACTTCACATGTGGAATAACAACCCTTCAACTTCATTACTCGGGTGAGACCTTTCCTTTCATAGTATACTCTAATTCCATCTCAGGTGGTTCACTTTCTAACAAAGTCCCAAAACCTAGATATACACCATTTTCTGTGAGAGGGAGCATATGTTCACACGTATCCATAAACTACTGCAAAATATATACCTGAAAGCAGAAGTACACTAGAGTTTGCAGTGAGTACCCCCCTTAACACTTCCTCTCTATTATTCCAAGCTTTGGGTCCATGATTGCTCAACAATTTGTTTGGCTTCATATGTTAACTCTCTTTTCAGTCACCAGGTTCCAGATGTCATCAGGATGCAGGCCAGGCTTCCCTGGACTAAAGACCCCACCAATGTGTCCTGGAGCTTCACTTCCCCAGAGTCCCACCCTACTAGGGAAAGAGAGAGGCAGACTGGGAGTATGGACCGACCAGTCAATGCCCATGTTCAGCGGGGAAGCAATTACAGAACCAGACCTTCTACCTTCTGCAACCCACAATGACCCTGGGTCCATGCTCCTAGAGGGACAGAGAATGGGAAAGCTATCAAGGGAGGCGGTGGGAAATGGAGATTGGGTGGTGGTAATTGTGTGGAATTATACCCCGCCTACCCTATGGTTTTGTTAATTAATCCTTTCTTAAATAAAAAAATAAAATAAAAATAAAGAATCATTTAAAAATATGAATATAACTCTTTGCCACTATTGTGGTAAAGATGTGGTTTTCTAATTCTGCATATTAAATTAGCTTGGAAATACTCATACATGATGTAAATCCTCTTAGAAATTCAGTCTGTTTTTATTCAGAGTTTAAATGCAGAATATTTTATTTCATTCTGGAAATTTATAAAATCATTTTGCCAAAATCATTTAAAATTTTATTTTACTTGTTAAAAAAAAAAGAAAATTATAATGTGGAAATGCTGACAACAATAGATTAAAGGACACAACTCCAAAATTAGGAATGGCATAAATATCCTCAAAATGAAGGAATCAAGTATATTGTGATGCAAAATTCTGAGAAAGAATGATGCACAGATACATTAAAACAATACCATTTTTTTTCTGGGCATGCCAGACTTTATATATAAACTGACCCACAGTCATTTCTTATGTGTTTCCTCTAAGAGAGCATGAGGGACTTTTAGATAATTGGGCTTTATAAAAAGTGGATGCTTATGTTTTAAATAGTCACAAATATCTTACAATCTTATAAATATTTATTAAATCACTAATTAAAATAAAAATACTCATAAACCTTGGATAATCAGTCATATTTCATTGTTCTCATGTTATAAAATGTGTTGACTTGACCATTGTTCCATTACTTTCACACATCCTATTCTTTGTCCACCCACCAGTAAGTATATTTATTGCAGAAAATTTGATCAGTGAAGTACTGGGGAAGGGGCAGTGAAAACAGAATCTCTTCCATGGCAACCCTTTAGAGACTAACAGAAGACTGAACTCTCGTACAGTGAGAGATGAATATACATCAAATTGCAAAATAGAGATGAAGAAGATTTACTGAAAGGAAAAGCAGGAAGTAGTTCCTCCTCATGGTGAAAGTTGAATTTACATTGACTTTCTGGTGGGGATATGTGAGAGCATGAATACACTTTGGAGATATATATATATATATATATATATATATATATATATATATACACAAATTTGATATACAGTAAAGATAATAACTGATATATAAAAACAAAAATTTTATTATATCCATATTTTAATGATATTTATTCTCCCAAATCCATGAACAGGGGATGTTCTTCCATTTTGTGTTATTCTCTATTTCTTTTATCAGTGTCTTATAGTTTTCCTTAAAAAGATTGTTTACATCCTTGCTAGATTTATTCCTAGATATTTGATCTTGTTGGATTCAATTGTGAATGGTATTTCTTCCTTCAGTTTCATTTATTCTGACCTATCTTTTGCATAAAAACATGCCATGGGTTTATGAGTATTGATTTTGTAGCCTGCTACTTTACTGAATTTATTGATGATTTCCAGTAGCTTCTTGGCAGAGTTTCTGGGGTCTTCTAGGTATATCAACATATCATCTGTGAATAATGAGAGTTTCACTTCATCCTTTCCAATTTGTATTCCTTTGTTATCTCTTTCTTGTCTGATCGCTATGGCAAGGATTTCTAGGACTATGTTGAATAAAAATGGTGAGAGCGTGGGCACCCTTGTCTAGTTCCTGATTTTAGGGGAAAAGCTCTCAATTTTTCCCCATTGACTATGATGTTATCTGTGGGTTTTTCATATACAGCCTTTATTATGTTAAGGGATTTTCCTTCCACTCCCAGTTTCTCAAGGGCCTTTATCATAAATGGGTGTCATACCTTGTTGAATGCTTTTTCTTCATCAGTTGATAGAATCATGTGATTTTTATCTTTCCTTTTGTTTATATAGTGGATTACATTTATTGACTTAAGGATATTAAACCATCCCTGTTCCCTAGGAATGAATCCCACTTGATCATGGTGGATTATTCTCTTAATATATTATTTTATTCAATTAGCCAAGATTTTGTTGAGGATCTTTGTATCGATATTCATCAGGGATATAGGTCTATAGTTTTCTTTTTTGGTGGGGTCCTTTCCTGCTGCGGGGATCAGGGTGATGTTAGCCTTACAGAATGTGTTTGGGAGTGTTCCCTCTTCCTCTATTCTCTGGAAGAGTTTGAGGAGAATGGGTGCTAATTCTTCTTTGAATGTTTTGTAAAATTCATTAGTGTAGCCATCAGGACCATGGTTTGTTCTTGGGTAGGATTCTGATTACTGTTTCAATTTCTTTACTAGTGATTGGCTTGTTAAGATTCTCTATTTTCTCTTATATCAAGGTTGGTAGTGGGTATGACTCTAGGGATGTGTCCATTTCTTCTAAGTGGTGAAATTTGGTTCCACATAGATGTCCATAATATTCTTTTGAATCTCTACCTCATCTGTTGTAATATCTCCTCTTTCATTTTTGAGTGGTTTTACCATATAGCATTCTCTCTTTTTCTCTTGGTGAGTGTAGCTAGTGGCTTATCTATTTTATTTATCCTTTCAAAGAACCAACTCTTGGTTTCATTAATCTTCCTAATGGTCTTCTTGTTTTCTATTTAATTGATTTCTGCTCTGATTTTGACTATTTCCCATCTCCTAGTGACTGTTGGTTCTTTTTGTTGCTCCACTACTAGTTGATTGAGGTGAGTTGTTAGATCGTTTACTAGTGATTTCTCCTGTGTATTAATGTGGGCCTTTATTGCTATGAACTTCCCTCTTAGCACTGCTTTTGCTGCATTTCATAGGGTCTGGTAGCTGGTTTCTTCATTTGCATTGGTATCAAGATAATTCATAATTTCTTTTTTAATCTCTTCAATGACCCATTTATTGTTCATCAGCATATTGTTTAGTCACCAGGCTTTGGAGAAATTTCTTTTCCTTTTTTGGTTGATTTCTAGTTTCATGCCTTCATGGTCTGAAAGGATTCACTTTATAATTTTAATATTTACATATCTGTTTAGATTGTCTTTGTAGTCCAGCATGTGGTCAATCCTTGTAAATGTTCCATATGTACTTGAGAATAATGTGTATCCATTACTTTTGGGATGGAAAGTCCTGTATATATCTATTAGGTCCATTTCATTTATGGCTTCATTTAAGTTCACTATTTCTCTATTGTTGTTTTTTTTTTTTGTCCAGATGTTCTGTCTCTTGCTGTGAGTGATGTGTTGAAATCTCCTACTATTATTGTGTTGCTATTAATGTCTCCCTTGAATTCAGTGTTTGTTTTATATATGTGGGTGCTCCTATGTTGGGTGCATATATATTAATGATGGTTATACCTTCTTGTTGGATTGAACTTTTAACCACTATGTAATGTCCTTATCTATCTTTGACTACTTTCTTTGCCTGAAAGTCTAGTTTAGGTTAACCTAAAACTAACCTAGTCTAGAATAGGTTAGCTTTCCCTGCCCTTTTCTGTGAGATATTAGCTTGGAACATCTTGCTCCAACCTCTTATATTCAATTTCCGTTTGTCTTTTCTGTGGATGTGTGTTTCCTGAAGTCATATAATGGATGGATCCTATTCTTTAATCCATTTAGCTGCTCTGAATCTTTTGACAGGTTACCTTAGGCCATTCATATTAAGGTGATTATTGATATATGTGGTTTATATGTCCATTTTAATTTTTGTTTTAAGTTTATTTTAAATTGTTTAGTCTTTGCCCATTTGTTTCTATCTAACCTATTGTGTGGATGAATTTCTGTAGTGAATTCCTCACTAATTTTTCTTGTATTCTCTAAAAATCTCTTATTCCCTGTTTTTGTTTTGTGGGTACCCTGTGTGTAATAACTAGCATTGTGTATCTAGAAAAGTCTTTTTAAAGTTGATCTTGATTAACAAACATTTGATAAGGCTTCTTGTCTTTTAATTCCCTCCCTTATTTGCTTGTTGTCTTTCCTATTTTATTGTGTTTTTGTTCTAGTCTACTGCTGTTCACCTTACTGAGAACTTGTGTTTCTTTGTTTCCTCCTTTCCTGTAAGATTCCATTCAGTATTTCCTGTAAGATTCCATTCAGTATTTCATTGTGGCAAATTCCTTAGGTTTTGAGTATCTGGAAATATCTTTATTTCTCCCTCATACTTGAAGAATAATTTTACAGGATACAAACTTTGTGGCTGACATTCCCTCTCCTTTAGTGCCTTGAATATGTCGTTCCATTCTCTCCTTGCCTCTAGCGTTTGTAAAGAAAAGTCTGATATTTATCCCTTTATATGTAACTTATTTCCTTTCCCTAGCAGCCTGCAAAATTTACTGTTTCTCGTTGAGTTTTAATAATTTTACCATAATTTGCCTTGGTGTTGGTCGTTTTGGATTTGTGAATCTGCGTGATCGATCTGCCTCCAAAATAGGCATATTCTGAGGATTGCCTAGGTGAGGAAAACTTTCATCTAAAATTTCTCTGAAAATTACCTCTGGACCTTTGACCCGGTCTACTTCCTCAGGTATCCCTATAACACGTATATTCAACCTTTTTATGGAGTCTGCAATTTGACAGAGAGTAGTTTCATTCTTTTAAAACCTTTCCTCTCCCTCATCTTTGAACTGAAAGAGTGGGCTAATTGTGTCTTCTAGATTGGAAATTCTTCCTTCTGCATGTGAGTCTATTACGTAAGCTTTCTACCTGAGATTGAACTGCATTAAAGATGTCTTTCAGTCTTTGCAGTTCTGTTGGAAATTTTTCCTCCATACTGTTTAACTGCTTAGTGAACTCTGCTTTGAGTTCTTCTTTCACACTTTGTAGCTTCAAATTCCAAGGAAAAATGCTCTTTCAACTCTTGCTTATATTTATGTAAAGTTCTCATAAGATTTCTATAGTCTGTCTCTGATAGAATCTCTGTATCTGCAATTTCTTGGATTTCATTTGATTTAGTTTTCTGTTTGATGTGACATGCTATTTAACTTTCTGCCTATACTTTGGCATGTATGGTGTTGCTTATGTTGGCCACCAGGTGGCGCTGTTGTAGTCTGCTTTCCACTTATTTGAATCTGGGGTGGTGGGTGGGGGGAGGGGCTACCTTGTGGGCTGAGTTTTGTGTTTGTCTTAAATTCAGAGTGAGAAAAAACAAAAGCGAACAGAACCCCAAGTCAAAGATTGAGAGGTTTTAAACTCCAATTTCTTTTCTTCGGGGGGAGTCTGCTAACTGCATTACTGTGTGTATTTATAAACATGACTTTAGTTTTACCCTTTTTATTCCATGTTAATATATACTTGGGCAGGTTCTGGAAACATCATATGATTTACAAATACCCACATAGGAAACCACTGAAACATGTTTGCTAAAGAGATACCCAAAGTTCACTCCTTTTCTCTATAGTTCTAATAAATCCTGTTTCTTCTTCTTCAAATAAACCAGAATTGATGATTATCTCTACATTAACTGAATCTCAGGTTCTCTTACTGTCTGGGATCATCATTGTTGCTACAATCCAAGTCAGACAGATCTCAGTAACAAGTACATTCAATTTCCCAGACTGTTTTCAATTTTCAGGACAACTTCTTACCTAGTTTTTGCTTAATAAATCAAATTAAAATTTAATTCCTTGGGGCTGGATGGTGGTACATCTGATAGAGTGTACATATTCAAAGTCCCCACCTGTTGCGGGGGTAGGAGGAAGCTTTATGAGTGGTGAAGCAGTGCTGCAGTTATCCCCCTCTCTATCTGCCTCATTCCTCTTGATTTCTGGCTGTCTCTGTTCAATAAAGGTAACAAAAAAATTCTGGGAGTATGGACCGACCAGTCAACGCCCATGTTCAGCGGGGAAGCAATTACAGAAGCCAGACCCTCTACCTTCTGCAACCCTCAACGACCCTGGGTCCATGCTCCCAGAGGGCTAGAGAATGGGAAGGCTATCATGGGAGAGGGTGGGTTATGGGGATTGGGTGGTGGGAATTGTGTGGAGTTGTACCCCTCCTACCTTATGCTTTTGTTCACTAATCCTTTCTTAAATAAAAAATTTAAAAAAAAAAAGGTAACAAAAAAATTAAAAGTAATTCCGTTATGGAGACGCATACTACTTTTAACCCAAATAATTTCTCTTTCACATTCATATCAGTAAACTTACAATATTTACTAAAATGGACTATAATCCATCTGTAACACTAGGAGTTACTTAATAGATAACAGCAAATATTAGATATTGCCCCTCTTCCACTGATATCCCAAGGGCTATTTCCTGTCACAATTTTTCTTTAAAAAATAGTTTCAAAATGTTTATTTGTAAAAAATTTTTGGAATCATGTCAATATTATTTATCATTAGTATTTTCTCAGTTAATTAAGTTACACAAACTATAATAAATTTGTCTAAACCTCTCATATGAATTTATAATCTTCCTTAAGTGTTTTATAGTCATGATTTTGTTTTAAAATTTTTATTCACTTTTATTATTTTATTTAATTTTGCTACCACTGGGGGCTCAGTTCCGATATAAAGATTACACCTTTACCAAAGGTCATTTTTCTGCCCTTCCTCTTTTTGATAGAATAAGACAGAGAAAGAAAAGGAGAACGGTTGGGATAGAGAGGAGGGGGAGAGAGAGAGAGCGGAGAGAGATGTTTACAGTATTTCTTCATAGCTCATAAACTTTCTCTCATTGCATGTAGGGGTCAGGGGTTTGAATCAGGGTCCACTTGCATGGCAAAATATGTACTTTGGAAAGTGAACCACTACTTGGACTCTAGAAAGTTGGGGTTTCTTGTTTGTTTGTTTGTTTTTGCCTCCAGGGTTATGGCTGGGGCTCAGTGCCTGCACCATGAATCCACTACTCCTGGCAGATACCTTTTTTTTTTTTTTTTTTTCATTTTTGTTGTTGTTATTGGATAGAACAAAAGAAACTGAGAGAAGGAAAGACAGAGAGGGAGAAAGACACTTGCAGACCTACTTCACTGATTGTGAAACCACCCCCCTTCAGGTAGAGAGCCAGAGGCTCCATTTGTGATCTTGTGTAGGTCCTTGTGCTTAATACTATGTGTGCTACCTTTGGGCCCCTAAAGAGATTTTCTAATGGATGAGAACAGTTTAAGCTGACCAAAACATGATCAACATTTGCAAAACTACTAGAAGTATTGTATCAAGAAAGGATTTTGAAGTCATATCTTAACAGGGAGTAGGACAGAGTTCCGACTTTGGTAATTCAACTAAGTATTTGCTACTCACAAACATAATCAAAAATAATTCTGAAATTTTTATTTCTAATTTGTTGTTTTCACAATCTGAATCTCCCCAAAGATTTTTTTTTTTTTTAACCAGAGCATTGTTCAGCTCTGGCTTATGGTGGTACAGGGGATTGAACCTGGGACTTTGGAGCCTCAGGCATGACAGTCTGTTTGCATAACCATTATGCTATCTACCCTCCACCCAGAATTTTTTTAAATATATGTTCTTAGCTTAAATTGGTTCTGGTTGATGAAGTGTCCACTTTTTACCATATATTAATGCATATGACTCACTTACATTAATGAGTATGTCCCTTTTATCAGTGTCTTTCATTTCAAACCTTTTTCAGCTCCAATTTTTTTTTCTGTAGTTAAACACAGAAATAGAATTTTAAGTAACAAGAAAATGTGTTTTGGGCAGGGGAAAAGCTAGCATAATGGTTATGCAAAGAGACGCTCATACATGAGGCTTCCAATCCCAGGTTCAATCCACTGCAAAACCATAATACTGTATATGTATTGACCTTTAATCAGTCTATGATTCCAGCTCTTTCAACATAATAAGTGCATACATATATCATATATATGTGTATATATAATACATATATATGGCAAGTTAATAAATCAACCCTGAAATAGGTTATAAAAGTCTAACCTGTAGAGAAAGTTTTGAAAAAAAAAAGCATCCAAAAATCAATGTTCCCAGTTTTCTATAATGCCACCTAACATGTTCTTTTGTAAGACAGTGCTTTCACAGAATGATACATGCAGTTTTCAGAAAGTGAACAGTAAATATCCATGTTACTGAACATAGAGGGAGCTGTTGGCAAAGGTATAGTAAGCCAGTTATAAAATATACAGTTCAATTTTCCACTGCAACTAAATGTTTTTTAATCCAAACTTTCAAAACTTGAGCTGAGAACTAAACTTTATGAAAAACTGTGGTTAAAGTCAATAAATGTGGAAGGTAATCATGATAGAAATTATTTCAGTTTCCTTTTAAGTATTTTATTTATTTTTATTTTTAATGAGATAAGCAGATAGAAGGATGCTAAAACACTGCTCATATTTACTTATTGGTACTTCTGGGGGTTGAACCTGGGGCCTCAAAACTTTAGGCATGAAAGTTATTTGCATAACCATTATGTTGTCTGGGAACCCTGATTATCTTTTTAACAACATATACTTTGTTGTTTTGTCTTCTGTTGTACTCACCTAAACAACTCTAGGATTAATTTAAATGTCAAATATGCCCCATTCCTCAAGTTTAAATTAAATACTTATTTACTGAGAGAAAAATACAAATTGATCACAAGGTATATACAATTTTTATAATCACTGTATTTTAGCTAAATGTTACAATTCAATAGTTCCGATGATATCACAGAGACAAAGCATATTTGATAAGGTCGATATCATGGTGATTCATGACAACATAATTGCCACAAAAATTCATTACACATAGAAAACAAAGAAACATTTGGTTGATGACAGGTACTGAAGACAAACAACATACTAAAGTAATTGAACATATAATATGAATTTGCACCACCTGGTTAGTTGTGAATTAAACCAACATGAATGATAGTGTTTTCTAAGAATATGCATTGTCAATTAGTATCTGAATGAGAATTGTAAAGTGGATTAACATTGTTACAGGATGATTAAAGAAGACAATTCAGGTGATACAAACAAACTGTTCTTAATATTTGATGAAGCAGTCTCCAGGCTAAGAATTGAGAACTGGCAAAGGAGCAAAAGGCAAGAAGCCTGGTAGGATAAAGGGTAGAGAAAAAGAAAAGAGAAAAACATTAGCTATTTGATTCTGGTTCACATAATTCTCCTTGTTTGGAGTGAAAAGTCTTGAGTTGGCATGGCTGACCGTCTATACTACTAGCTGAATCGTTTATTGGGACACTGAAGTGATCTAAATTTTGGTTTGCACACAGACAGGAGTGGCTCTCTCTAGGACCTACCATGTTATTTCAATAGCAAGTAATCATTTTCAAAAGCTTCTAGTTTATCTCCTGAGTTTATTTTTAAAAAGAGAGAATTATTATTTTTCAATTACTAAACCAGATCTGCATTCCCTTTTCCTTAAAAGATCACCTGATCAGCTCATTTCTTAGACATATTTACCAATGTTCACAGTTTACTACTGTTGAATGCATTTATATTTATTCAGTTTATTTCTTATAGTTGAATGTACGTTTCTATTATAATATTACCGCTATAAACAACCACATGCATATGTAGTTTTGAATGTTCATTTTAATGCAAATGGATACAAATTTGTTGGCAGAAAGGGTAAATGTGTATAGAGCTTTGTTATTTATTACAAAATTCCCAACTTTACTGTGTTTTTTTATTTTTTATTTAAGAAAGGATTAATGAACAAAACCATAAGGTAGGAGGGGTACAACTCCACACAATTCCCACCACCCAATCTCCATAACCTACCCCCTCCCATGATAGCTTTCCCATTCTCTAGCCATTAGGGAGCATGGACCCAGGGTCATTGAGGGTTGCAGAAGGTCTGGCTTCTGTAATTGCTTCCCCGCTGAACATGGGCATTGACTGGTCGGTCCATACTCCCAGTCTGCCTCTCTCTTTCCCTAGTAAGGTGTGTCTCTGGGGAAGCTGAGCTCCAGGACACATTGGTGGGGTCTTCAATCCAGGGAAGCCTGGCCAGCATCCTGGTGGCATCTGGAACCTGGTGACTGAAAAGAGAGTTAACATACGAAGCCAAACAAATTGTTGAGCAATCATGGATCCCAAGCTTGGAATAGTGGAGAGGAAGTGTTAGGGAGGTACTCACTGCAAACTCTAGTGTACTTCTGCTTTCAGGCATATATCTTGCAGTAGTTTATGGATACGTGTGAACATAAGCTCTCTCTCACAAAAACTGGTGTATATCTAGGTTATGGGACTTTGTTAGAAAGTGAACCACCTGAGATGAAATTAGAGTGTACTATAAAAGGAAAGGTCTCACCCGAGTAATGAAGCTGAAGGGTTGTCATTTCACACGTGAAGTCTCTGGAAACAGTATGAGGTGAAGCAGGTTGAGGTGGCAATCGGTTGCGTTGGTTAGGTTGTGATCGGCAGATGCAATATTATTTGGTATGGATTGGGAGAGGCATATGGGAAAATGGGCCCTATCTAAGGGTTCCAGGACTGGGGGAAGTAGGGGCTCTATAGTGGAGATGTGAGGTTCCTGCTGTCTTAGTGTTCAAAAAGACAATCGATAGTTAATGTTATCATCACATTATTTGGTAATTGGGTTAACTTTGAAAAGTCCTTTTGTTATGGTTTGCTGTACAGTATCCAGTATCTTGTATATAGCTGTGCTATTGGATCCTTCTAATCTACTTGGTCTAGGCTTTTGAGAGAGTCCACATATCAAATACACAGCCTATATATTAAAAAGATTCAGTTTGTGTTTTGAGAAACTTTGAGACATACAACTGATTTTCCCCCTCTCATATTAATTAACTACTGATTTATATGTCTACATTTTGCTAGGAGTGTACATAAACACCATTCCCACCACCAAACGACTGTGACCCATCCCTCCCACCGACTCCCACCCCCCACTGGCCCAGGAAGCTGCATGTCTACCCCTCACCACAGGGTTTTTACTTTGGTGCCCTACTTACAATTTGATCAGGTCCTGCTTTTAGTTTCCCTTTCAGATCTTCTTACTCAAATTCTGTTGATGAGTGGGATCATCCCATACTCATCTTTATCTTTCTGACTTAGCTCACTTAACATAATTCCTTCTAGCTCTGTCCAAGATGTGTCAGAGAAGGTGGGTTCATTGTTCTTGATAGCTGCATAGTATCCATTGTATATATATACCACAACTTTCTCAGCCACTCATCTGTTGTTGGGCACCTGGGTTGCTTCCAGGTTTTAGCTATTATGAATTGTGCTGCTATGAACATAGGAGTACACACATCTTTTTGGTTGGGTGTTATGGAGTCCTTGGGGTATAACCCCAGGAGAGGAATTACTGGATCATATGGAAGGTCCATGTCTAGCCTTCTGAGAGTTTTCCAGACAGCTCTCCACAGAGGCTGTACCGATTTACATTCCCACCAGCAGTGGAGAAGGGTTCCTCTGTCCCCACAGCCTCTCCAGCATTTGTTGCTGCTGTCCTTTTTGATGTATACCATTCTTACAGGAGTGAGGTGGTATCTTAGTGTTATCTTAATTTGCATTTCTCTGACAATCAGTGACCTAGAGCAGTTTTTCATATGTTTGTTAGCCTTTTAGATCGCCTCTGAGGTGAATGTTTTGTTCATATCCTCTGCCCATTTTTTGATGGGGTCATTTGCTTTTTTGGTGCTAAGTTTGCTGAGCTCTTTATGTATTTTGGTGATTAGTTTCTTGTCTGATGTCTGGCATGTGAAGATCTTCTCCCATTCTGTGAGGGGTCTCTCTGTTTGTTTAATAGTTTCTTTGGATGTGCAGAAGCTTTTCAATTTGATGTAGTCCCATTGGTTTGTTTCTGCTTTAGTCTTCCTTGCAATTGGGTTTGATTCATCAAAGATGTCCTTGAGGTGTAGGTGGGAAAGTGTTTTACCAATGTTTTCCTCTAAGTATTTGATTGTTTCTGGTCTGACATCTAGGTCTTTGATCCATCTGGACTTGATTTTTGTTTCTGGTGAGATGAAGTGGTTCAATTTCATTCTTCTGCATGTTAAAACCCAGTTTTCCCAGCACCATTTATTGAAGAGAGCCTCCTTTTTCCATTTAATCCTTTGGGCCCCCTTATCAAAGATTAGATGCCCATAGGTGTGGGGATTTATTTCTGGGCTTTCAATTCTGTTCCACTGGTCTGTGTGCCTATTTTTGTTCCAGTACCATGCTGTTTTGATGATGATGGCTTTATAATATAGTTTAAGGTCTGAGAGTGTGATGCCTCCATTTCTGTTTCTTTCCCTTACGATGCTTTTGGCATCTAGGTGTTTTCAGGTTCCAGATAAATGATTGTAGTGTTTGATCTATTCTCTTAAAGAAGCTTGGTGGAACTTTGATGGGTATTGCATTAAATTTGTATATGGCTCTGGGGAGAATATTCATTTTGATGACATTTATTCTTCCAAACCATGAGCATGGGATATCTTTCCATTTCTTGGTATCTGTTTCTATTTCCTTGAGTAGCAACTCATAGTTTTCAGTATATAAGTCTTTCACTTCTTTGGTCAACTTTATTCCTAGGTATTTGATTGATTTTGCTGAAACAGTAAATGGGAGTGATTTCTGGATGTTTTCTTCTTCAGATTTAGTGTTTGCATAAAGAAATGCCACTGATTTTTGTACATTGATTTTGTAGTCTGATACTTTGCTATATTGCCTAATAACTTCCCGTAGTTTTCTGCTGGATTCTTTAGGTTTTTCTATGTATACTATCATATCATCTGCAAATTGTGAGAGCTTGACTTCTTCCCTTCCAATCTGTATTCCTTTGATTTCTTTCTCTTGCCTGATTGCTATGGCAAGAACTTCCAATACTATGTTGAAGAGTAACGGTGACAGTGGACAGCCCTGTCTAGTCCCCGATCTGAGGGGGAATGCTTTCAGCTTCTGTCCATTGAGTATGATATTGGCTGCAGGTTTGCTATATATAGACTCCAGTATCTTGAGCAATTTCCCATCTATTCCCATTTTTTGGTAGAGTTTTGAGCATGAATGGGTGTTGGATTTTGTCAAAGGCTTTCTCTGCATCTATTGAGATAATCATGTGGTTTTTGGCTTTGCTTTTA
This sequence comes from Erinaceus europaeus, assembly GCF_950295315.1. Taxonomy (NCBI): domain Eukaryota; kingdom Metazoa; phylum Chordata; class Mammalia; order Eulipotyphla; family Erinaceidae; genus Erinaceus; species Erinaceus europaeus. Next base: position 48,168,060 of record NC_080167.1, read on the forward strand.
TTGATGTGGTGAATGACATTGATTGACTTACGGATGTTGAACCTGCCTTGCATTCCTGGGATGAATCCCACTTGGTCATGATGAACAATCTTTTTGATATGTTGCTGTATCCAGTTGGCCAAGATCTTGTTTAATATTTTGGCATCTATGTTCATCAGAGATATTGGTCTGTAGTTTTCCTTTTTTGTTCTGTCCCTATCAGCTTTTGGTATCAGGGTGATGTTGGCTTCATAGAAGGTGGAAGGAAGTATTCCTGTTTCTTCAATCTTATGGAATAGCTTAAGAAGTATGGGTATTAACTGTTTCCTGAAAGTTTTGTAGAATTCGTTTGTGAAGCCATCTGGTCCAGGACTTTTGTTGTTGGGGAGATTCTTAATAACGGTTTCAATATCTTTGTCTGTGATTGGTGCGTTTAGATTTTGTACTTCTTCTTGGTTCAGTTTTGGAAGTGCATAGGTTTCTAGGAATTGTTCCATTTCTTCCAGATTCTCTAGCTTGGTGGCATATATTTCTTTATAGAAGTTTCGCAGGATTCTCTGGATTTCTGTGGTGTCAGTTGTGATATCTCCTTCATCGTTTACAATTCTATTAATTTGAGTCTTCTCTCTTTTTTGTTTGGTGAGTCTGGCTAGGAGTTTGTAATTTTGTTTAATCTTTCAAAGAACCAACATTTGGCTTCATTGATCTTTTGTATGGTTCTTTTATTTTCGATGTTCTTTATTTCTGTTCTAACTTTAGTGATTTTTGTCCTTCTGGTTGCTTTAGGGTTCCTTTGTTCCTCTTCGTCTAAGTCCTTGAAGTGCGCAGTGAGACCATTCATTTGAGCTTCTTCTTGGTGTTTAATATGTGATCGTATGGCTATAAGTTTCCCTCTCAGTACTGTTTTAGCTGTGTCCCAAATATTTTGATAGGTTGTGTCTTCATTTTCATTAGTTTCCAGGAACATTTGAATTTCCTGCTTGAGTGAGTCTCTGACCTCATTGTTCTTAAGGAGCATGTTGTTTAGTTTCCAAATTCTGTGCCTTTTAATAATTTTCTGTTTGTTGTTAAATGTTAGTTTTACTCCACTGTGGTCTGAGAAGATACTTGGGATGATTTCAATGCTCTTGAATTTATTGATGCTGTCTGTGGCCTAACATGTGGTATATCCTTGAGTATGTGTTATGTGGATTTGAAAAGAAGGTGTATTCCAGTTTTTTGGGGTGGAGGAGTCTGAAAATGTCCAAGAGGTCTAGTCTGTCAATCTCTTCATTCAATTCTCTTGTATCTTTATTGGTTCTCTGCCATGTTGATCTGTCTAAGTGTGAGAGTGGGGTATTGAAGTCTCCCACTATTATTGTATTACTACTGATGTATTTTTGAAATTCTTTCAGTAGATGCTTAATGTATTTAGATGGTCCCTCGTTGGGTGCATAGATGTTAATAATTGTTAAGTCTTCTTGGCTGATTGATCCTCTAATCATTATGTAATGTCCTTGCCTATCTTTTATTACTTTATTTAATTTAAAATCTATCATGTCTGAGATGAGAATGGCCGTTCCTGCCCTTTTTTGTGGTCCATTAGCCTGTATGATAGTTTTCCATCCTTTCACTTTAAGTCTGTGTTTATCTTATTGTGACAGATGGGATTCTTGCAAGCAGCATATGGTTGGGTTTTGTTTTCTGATCCATCCCCCCACCTTGTGCCTTTTGATGGGTGAGTTTAAGCCATTGACATTTATTGATATTATGGATTTAATGTATTGTAGTGCCATTGTTCTAAAAAACAATTTGTTTGCTCTGATATATTGCAAGTATTATAGTGATGTTCTTTTTTATAAGAGGTCTTTTAGTACCTCTTTCAGGGCCGACTTGTTGATGGTTGCCTCCTTTAACTGTTGTTTATCTAAGAAGGTTTTGATCCCTCCATCTAGTTTGAATGAAAGTCTAGCAGGATATATTATCCTTGGTTGAAACCCTTTTTCATTCACGACTCGATAGATATCTTGCCACTCCCTTCTGGCTTTTTGAGTTTGAGTGGAGAAGTCTGCAGACAATCTTATGGGTTTTCCCTTGTATGTGACTTTTTGTTTCTCTCTTGCAGGCTTTAGGATCCTTTCTTTATCCTTACTTCTTCTCATTGTGACTATGATGTGTCTTGGTGTCTTCAGGTCTGGGTTGATTCTGTTTGGTACTCTCTGGGCCTCTTGAATCTTGATATCCTTTCTGTTATTCAGGTATGGGAAGTTTTCTTCTATTATTTCCTCTAGAATGCTTGCTTCCCCTTCCTCTCTTTCTTCCTCTGGCAGGCCAATTATGCGAATGTTACTTCTTTTGAGATCATCCCATATGTCTCTGTTGTTGTTTTCAGTGTCTCTCAATCTCTTTTTAAACTCTTTCACCTCTTTCTTAGTTTTCTCTAACTCATCCTCTGTCTGACTAATTCTGTTTTCTGCTTCTGTTAGTCTGTTTTCCCTTGCCTCAGCTTCTTTCTTCATTACAGCTATTTCAGCTTTCAGTTCTCTAATTGTCTCAAGATAATCAGTATTTTCCTTGGGGGTCTCAACTGTTGTTTCCCTAATACTGCCATTCCTTTCCTCCAATGTTGTTTTCATTTCTGTGATTAATAAGTTTATTATTGATTGCATACTTTTCTTGTCTATGGTTACTTCTGGCTGATTTGTAGTTTCTTCTGGGCTTTGTCTTCATTCATTGGAGTAGCAGGTTTATTTGTTTTTGATCTACCCATTTGTTTTTGATTTATGTGTTTCTTTTTTTTATGCTCTGTTGTTCCTCAGTTGTTGTGTCTTGAGTACAAGTAACACTGTACTAAATACTTTTATGACAATTGCACTCACCAACCTCAGGAATTACAGTAGTAACTGAAGTAGGTATTGAAGTAGTTTAATCATTACCAGTTAGCCCAACAATTTCTCCAGTCCATGAAAAAATAGTAACCAAATCCCAGTGAAGAAAGAGAAAAGAAAGAAAGGATGGCAATAATAGACAGTTATGCAAATCTACTATCCACTGTATATTCTAGGGGTAACAAGAGGGGAAAGGGTACTAGAGCAGAGATACACACATAGAGAGTCCACTCTGAGTCAGATTTCTTCCCCAAAATAATTCACAAATTCAGAATTGCAAAGAAGAAGGAAGAAGTGTATGACAAGATTAAAAAAAAAGAGAGAGAGAGACAGAGACAAGAGAGAGAAAAGGGAGAAGATAAGAAAAAGAGTTGTAATTAAAGAGCAGTGCAAGGAACTTCCCAAATGTGTATCAGTGAATTCAAAAAAGCACCCTGTTTGGTGGTGTGGGGTATCCTGCTTGGAGCTGGTCCCCAGGCACTGCTTATGCAGGGGGTGGCGGTGGGGGGTGGGGTGGGAAGGAGGTATGCTTGAAAATTAAAAGAAAAAACATTTTTCCCCTTTTTTCCCTACTCTAATTCTTAACCCAAATTAAGTTATAGTCACCTCCTTGGTGTCACCGCTAGGACCCCTTATTGACTGGCCTGCTAAAGGCAGAAAATCCTACCGTTTCCAGAAGATGTGATCAGAGCTCACGCCACTAGCAGCTCCTCAGTCCGCCATCTTCCGGGAACCACCTTTATTGTTAAAACTTGTCATACTGCATCAAATATGTTTAAGAATGATATTTTGCTCTCAAAATTCTTTCTTCTTTATTTTAACCATTTCTTGTAATTGTACAGTGTCTGGAATTTGGTAGTGACTTTAAAGATAGTTTTTATACTCAACACCATGGCTATTCTATACCTTCTCCAATAATGTAAGAAGCTAAATAAGGGAGTCGGGCTGTAGCGCAGGTGGCGCAAAGCACAAGGACCAGCATAAGGATCCCGGTTTGAACCCCGGCTCCCCACCTGCAGGGGAGTCTCTTCACAGGCAGTGAAGCAGGTCTGCAGGTGTCTATCTTTCTCTCCTCCACTGTCTTCCCCTCCTCTCTACATTTCTCTCTGTCCTATCCAACAACGACAACAACAATAATAACTACAACAATGAAACAACAAGGGCAACAAAAGGGAATAAATATATAAAATAAATATTTTTTAAAAAGAAGCTAAATAAATGTTGTTTTATTTATTTTTATTTTTTTATTTTATTTTTTTGCCTCCAGGGTTATTGCTGCACCTCAGTGCTTACACTACAAATCCACTGCTCCTGGAGGCCACCCCCCCATTTTGTTGCCTTATTGTTACTATTGTTATTGTTTTCACTGTTGCCGTTGTTGTTGGATAGGACAAAGAAATTGAGAGAGGAGGGGAAGACAGAGATGGGGAAAGAAAGACACCTACATACCTGCTTCACCACTTGTGAAGCGTGGAGCAGGGGGGCTTGAACCTGGATCCTTAACGATGGTCCCTGTGCTTCACCCCATGTGCGCTTAATCCATTGCGCTACCACCCAATCCATAGAAATGTTGTTTTAGTAAACTTGTTTTTCTCGAGATGTATTAGGAAGAAAATATATATATTTAGGAACACCTCTCCAAATATTCCTTGATTTATTAGACAATACTTATTTTTACTGAGAGAAAAGGAGGATCAGATGGTGGGGGTGGCAGATTAAGAAAGAAGTAGAAGAGAAGGAGTAGGAAGAAATTGAGAAGTAGGAAGAGAAGGAAGAGGAAAGCCCTACTTACCCATTTTATGTAGTACCAGGGACTAAACCCAGGACCAAGCAAGTAAGAAATGTCCCCTCCCACTAAGTCATATCCCTGATGCCAATAGAATATATATCTATATCTATCTATAATATCTATCTATCTATCATCTATCTTTCTATGTGTCAGGCAGTAGTGGAGCAGGTTAAGTGCATGTGGCACAAAGGGCAAGGACTGGAGTAAAGATCATGGTTCCAGCTCTGGCTCCCCATCTGCAAGGGAGTCACTTCATAGGCAGTGAAGCAGGTCTGTGTCTCTCTTTGTCTCCCCCTCTCTGTCTTCCCCTCCTCTCTCCATTTCTCTCTGTCCTGTCCAACAACGATGACATCAGCAACAACAATAACTACAACAATAAAACAAGGGCAAAAAAAGAGAAAATAAATAAAAATAAATAAATATATTAAAAATAATATATGATGATGCTGGCACTCCCGTGGATGGGATCCAGCCAGGGGGCAAGTCTCTGATCCTCCCTCACCGGCTCTTAGGGACCACATGTTACAGAACGGAGGATTTGGGGAGTATTCTGGTACAAGCACTCATTTATTTGGAGATGGGTACAGGTTTCTATATAGAGTTAAACAAAGAACATTTTTCACATATGTCAGAAATTACAGGTTTCTTAAAGGTCAGCTTGCACTTATGGTAGGGGGCTGGTATGACAAGAATTGATGTGATACATAAAGGTCATGACAATTAGTCTCCATGATGCAGGAAGTTTAATTACCCAAAGGCATCTGAGAGAAGCATAGGGGTTAAACCAGTAAGGTGTGGTAGAGAAAAGAAAAACAAAACTTTCTATAAATCACAGATATCAAAGAACACAAGGAAATAAGATTTGGGGGGCTTTTCACTGTCTGGTGTTAGGGGTGTATGACAGAGTGTGTTCTCCTTTGCAATCAAAAAGTGAATTGGATGTGTGAACTTTGAGTGAACCCTAAAGCAGGCAACTATTTTTGTCTGCTGCTAGCAGGGAGAAACTAACTGTGAGAGGCTTGTAGGTTTTCTGTGATCTTGGGATACTAACAAGGAGAAACTGAGTCTAGGAGACTTTTCCCTTTTGGCTCATCTCTAAGGAGAGAGGCTAACAAGTGAGGTGTCTTTCCAGACCTCCATCCAAGATGGGAGAGCTTCCCTAAGCTCTACCAAGCTTCCACATAGTCCCACAATATATTATAATTTTTATTTAATAATTTTCTTGCCATCAGAGCTATTGTTGGGATGAATGCCTGCATGATAACCCCTCCATTCCCAAAGGATATACCTACCCCCCTTTTTTTTCCTTCAGGGTCATCACTGGGGTTCAGTGCTTCCACTAAGAATCCACTGCTTCAAAGGCAATTTTTTCCATTTTGTTGCCCTTGTTATTGTTGCTGTTGTTGATGGATAGGACAGGCAGAAATCGAGAGAGGAGGGGAAGACAGAGACAAGGAGAAAAAGACACCTGCAGACCCGCTTAGCAGTTTGTGATGCAACCACCACCACCACCACCACCACCACCACCACCCCACCCCAGCAGGTAGAAAGCCAGGGTCTGGAACCTGGATCCTTAAACCACAGGTCCTTGTGATTTGCACCATGTACACTTAACCCTGGTACTATCGCCAGGCTCCCTTTACTTTCTTTTTGATAGAGGACGAGAGGCAGAAAAATTGAGAGGTGAGAATGTGTAAAGAGAAAGTCATACCTGGAGTACTGTTCTCTACCCTAATGAAATTTCCCAAAAAGTAGTGAGGGTCAGAGTTTTCAAGTCATCTGCCAATGAATATTTCTGCCCCCCTCCCACTAGATAAGAATTCAATGATAGGGAGTCCCGCGGTAGTGCAGCGGGTTAAGCGCACATGGTGCGAAGCTCAAGGACAGGCTCAAGGATCACAGGTCCAGCCCCCAGATCCCCACCTGTAGGGGGGTCTCTTCACAGGCAGTGAAGCAGGTCTGCAAGTGTCTATCTTTCTCTCCCCCCCTCTGTCTTCCCCTCCTCTCTCCATTTCTCTCTGTCCTATCTAACAATCACATAAATAATAACAGCAATAATAACTACAACAACAATAAAAAACAAGGGCAACAAAAGGGAAAATAAATAAATAATAATTCAGTGATAAAGCTTGGTATTTGATTAGAGAAATAGCTCACTAGGTAGTGTGCTGCTTTGCCAGGTGTGTGGTCCAGGTTCGAGCCCATTCCCCAAATCAGTGAAGCAAGATTTGGGCCTGTGATTTTTTTTTCACCCTCTGTCTGGAACTTGTCTCTATTAAAGCAATAATAATAGTAATATATTTTTTTAAAATATATGATTCCCCATCACTTACAGAAAAAGTGTTTCACTTTTTTTTGTAGTGAGTCTAATTTCTATTGCATTCTAATATCCAAAATTCCTTTTCTATCTCTATTTTTAAAAAGGAAATCAAACGTTTGATATTATATTTAACTTATATATAGAAAGATAGCAATAATCATTAAACACTAGTAGGACCAAGACTTGAATTGAAACTTGGAGATGAGGAATTAAGTATTCATTCAAAGCAAATAATAGACTTTTCTAAGATTGTTATCTTAAATAATCAAGAATATAAGCTACATAATACTGCTGCTTCATCAGTGTCTTTCTCAGAACTCCTACTGATTGGGGAAAACACAGGACATCAACATGGGACTAATAATCAAAATATATAAAGAGCTCATAAAAATCAGTTATCCTATGGCTTTGCCAATATTTTATATTTTTTACTTTATAAATTAAATAGTTATCCTATGGTTTTGCCAATATTTTCTATTTTTTATTTTATAAATAAATTAAATTTAGAAATCAGCTAAGGAATAACCCCATTGAGAAAACAGAAAATATTATGGATAGATTCTTCACCAAATAAAAGATTCAGATGTCTAAAAGCTATACTAAAAAATATTCAAAGTCACCAATCATTAGAGAAATAAAAGTCAACAAAACAGGTGATACCATCTCACACTTGTGAGAATTTCATACATTAAAAAGAAACAGAAACAATAAATACCATTGAAGTTATTGTAGAAAAGGAACCCTGTTACACTGTTAACAGGAATGTAAATTGGTCTAGTTCCTGTGAAAAATGGTCTAATGAGTGCCAAAATGTTAAAAATGTACCTAGTATATGATTTGGCAATTCATCTCCTAAGTAATCAAAAATCATAATAAAATCACACAAAGATGCAAATACAAAGACATTTGTGCAAACTGTATTCAATGCATCTCTGTTTATAACAGCCCCAGATTTGGAAGCAACTCAAATGTCTAATGACAGATAAGTGGCTAAGGAATTTGTGATAAATACAATGGAATGCCATTCAACTGTAAAATATGATAAAACTTTCTCTATTGCTACAACTGGAGAGGACATGAAGGAGGCATGTTAAGTGAAATAAGCAAGAAGAAAAAGGATAAATAGTTGATGATCTCACTCATATATGGAACTTAAGAAACAAAGAAATGGAAAGTAAAGGATAAGACTGAGATATGCTCTACTACTGTGGAACAAATAGCTGCTGCCAGAACATGGTCAAAGGCAGTACAAATTTAGCCTTTAACATTCAATGCTGCCATATAAAGGTAAGAAAAAATAAGAACTAGTTAATTGTGTATGTCAAAAGCGAAACTTCCACTGACCAAATTTAAACAAAGGAACTGAAAAAAATCACTACAATAGATTGCAATGCTTAGTATACAGAATAATCATAAGTCTATAGTAATAATCAGAAGTACAAAAAAAGAGAAAGTTCTCTGCAAAAAAAATGTTAGATGATGTATTGAAAAGGAACAAATATAGAATTTAATGAAACAGTCTTTTGCAACCAAAATATAATTGGTTAATGTGAGAATTATTAAATGATATTAAACTTTTGCAATGAAAGATTATTGACAGACCAAATGTTTATATAATATGAATATGCAACTCCATTAATGACCTGTTAATAACAAAGACAAAAAAGTTTTCACACAAAAGCTCTGTTAGCCACTGTCTTTATTTATTTATTTTTAATTTTTTTATCTCTATTTATTGGATAGAGACAGCCAGAAATCAAGAGAGTAGGGGAGATACAGAAAGAGAAAGAGAGACATCTGCTGCCCTGCTTCACCACTAGCAAAGCTTTCCCCCTGCAGTTAGAGACCAACAGGTCAAACCCACATGTGCACTCAACCAGGTTCACCACCACCCAGCTATTGTCAGCCACTTAATAATCGTTGGGGTAAACTCAGAGAATAAGAATAAACAGTGTCACAGATACAGTATAGTGATGGCTCCAGAAAGACAAAACTAGTCTAATCATAAAAAACTATCAGTAAATATTGATTATGAAATAGAAAAATTATGATACATATGTTGATGTTTTCATTTTACAACTCTTTATTAAACATTGATTGTGAGACATTCAATGGCCTAGAAAGAGTTCATAAAATAATGACAAATAAACATTAGCTCCCTAATAAAATTGATTTTACAAAAGAATGACAAATACCTTCTCAGTGCATTTCAAAAAATTTTGCAAGGTAAAATGTTGGTGAAGTCATCCAAAAATCACAATAGATGAAAAGAAAAGAAGATCTTTATGGGCAATAAAACAGCATGTAGCTTGGGTAGCAAATCTAACTAGCACCAATTATAGACAAGGTTCAGGGGTGGGGGGGCATGCCTAATAAGATTAGGAAGATACAACCGCATACACATATTTAGATGTTTTCCAGGGAAACACATGCGTGTTTCATTGGGGAAAGGTGAGCACGAACAGTTGAGAAACATACACAATCATAATATCAGATACATAGGTGGGGAAACAGTACCAGCTACATGGAAAAAATAGTAATGGTCAGTAAGAATGGTCTATAGCATGCATCCTTCACTGACAAATTCTTTCTAGTCAGGTGGGAGTTGAAAAGGGGTTGAGAACCAAGTATCTCATAGTAGAGGAAAATGACTAATGGGGGGAGAGGTGTACTGATATGTGGAGATAGGAAACTTCACCCTTCTGACAACAGTCTTTTAAATGCTGACTTATACAAAGGGATCATACAATAGTTAGATATATAAAATAATCTTCTGTGACTCTTTTTTTTTATTTAAGAAAGGATTAATTAACAAAACCATAGGGTAGGAGGGATACAATTCCACACAATTCCCACTACCCAATCTCCATATCCAACCCCCTCCCCTGATACTTTCCCACTCTTTATCCCTCTGGGAGCATGGACCCAGGGTCATTGTGGGTTGCAGAAGGTAGAAGGTCTGGCTTCTGTAATTGCTTCCCCACTGAACATGGGCGTTGACTGGTCAGTCCATACTCCCAGTCTGCCTCTCTCTTTCCCTAGTAGGGTGGGTCTCTGGGGAAGCTGAGCTCCAGGACACATTGTTGGGGTCTTCAGTCTAGGGAAGCCTGGCCGGCATCCTGATGACATCTGGAACCTGGTGATTGAAAAGAGAGTTAACATACGAAGCCAAACAAATTGTTGGGCAATCATGGACCCAAAGCTTGGAATAGTGGAGAGGAAGTGTTAGGGGGGTACTCACTGCAAACTCTAGTGTACTTCTGCTTTCAGGTATATATTTTGCAGTAGTTTACGGATATGTGTGAACATATGCTGTCTCTCACAGAAACTGGCGTATATCTAGGTTTTGGAACTTTGTTAGAAAGTGAACCACCTGAGATGAAATTAGAGTATACTATGAAAGGAAAGGTCTCACCCGAGTAATGAAGCTGAAGGGTTGTCATTCCACATGTGAAGTCTCTGGACACAGTCTGAAATGAAGCATGTTGAGGTGGCAATCATTTTGTTGGTTAGGTTGTGATCGGCAGATGCAATATTATTTGATATGGATTGGGAGATGCATACGGGAAAGTGGGCCCTATCCAATGGTTCCAGGACTGGGGGAAGTAGAGGCTCTATAGTGGAGATGTGAAGTTCCTGCTGTCTTAGGGTTCAAAAAGACAATCGATAGTTAATGTTATCATCACATTATTTGGTAATTGGGTTAACTTTGAAAAGTCCTTTTGTTAGGGTTTGCTGTACAGTACCCAGTATCTTGTATATAGCTGTGCTTGGTTGCTTCTGATCTACTTGGTCTATACACCAAGGACTCCATAACACCCAACCAAAAAGAGGTGTGTACTCCTATGTTCATAGCAGCACAACTCATAATAGCTAAAACCTGGAAGCAACCCAGTTGCCCAACAACAGATGAGTGGCTGAGAAAGCTGTGGTATATATACACAATGGAATACTATGCAGCTATCAAGAACAATGAACCCACCTTCTCTGACCCATCTTGGATAGAGCTAGAGGAATTATGTTAAGTGAGCTAAGTCAGAAAGATAAAGATGAGTATGGGATGATCCCACTCATCAACAGATGTTGAGTAAGAAGATCTGAAAGGGAAACTAAAAGCAGGACCTGACCAAATTGTAAGTAGGGCACCAAAGTAAAAACCCTGTGGTGAGGGGTAGACATGCAGCTTCCTGGGCCAGTGGGGGGTGGGAGTGGGTGGGAGGGATGGGTCACAGTCTTTTGGTGGTGGGAATGGTGTTTATGTACACTCCTAGCAAAATGTAGTCATATAAATCACTAGTTAATTAATACGAGAGGGGGAAAATTAATTGTATGTCTCAAAATTTTTCAAAACACAAACTGAATCTTTTTAATATATAGGCTGTGTAATTGATATGCAGACTCTCTCAAAAGCCTAGACCAAGTAGATCTTCTGTGACTCTTATAGTGAAAGCAGATCTCTCCAGTGAAATAGGAGTTGACCCCTAATAAAGAATATGGGGGGAGCTGGGCAGTAGAGCAGTGGTTAAGCACATGCGGTGCAAAGCGCAAGGACTGGTGGAAGGATCCTGGTTCGAGCCCCCGGCTCCCCACCTGCAGGGGAGTTGCCTCACAGGCAGTGAAGCAGGTCTGCAGGTGTCTGTCTTTCTCTCCCCCTCTCTGTCTTCCCCTCCTCTCTCCATTTCTCTCTGTCTTATCTAGCAATGAGGACATCAATAATTGCTACAACAATAAAAAACAACAAGGGCAACAAAAGGGGATAAATAAATATTTAAAAAAAAAAAGAAAATGGGGGGATCCAGTTGATGGCGCAGCAGGTTAAGCGTACATGATGCAAAGCACAAGGGCCTGCTTAAGTATCCCGGTTCCAGACCCTGGCTCCCCGTCTGCACGGGGTTCACTTCATAGACAGTGAAGCAATTCTGCAGGTGTCTGTCTTTCTCTTCCCCTCTCTGTCTTCCCCTTCTCTCTCAATTTCTCTCTGTCCTATCCAACAACAAAGATGGCAATGACAATAATAATTATGATGATGACGATGATAAACAAGGGCAACAAAAGGGGAAAAAATTTTAAAAAGAGAAAATTGGGTCATACGACCCATATCAGGTACATGATTAGCATATTTGAGGTACAGCAAGCAAGTTGGTTAGCATAATTGTAAAACTAATAGAGGAAAGTGGTAGAGAATGAGTTTACCAAAAACTATTATACAGGTGGTGATTTATTTTAAGCAGCTTAGGAAATAGAATTTTATTCTAAGAATAGAGGAGAGCTATTGGGAAGAAGTGGGACTGCCCATAGGATATTTCTATCTTGTAGACAAAATTATATTGTTAATATTTTTTAATTTTATTTATTGAGAACAGAAAAATATTTTTAAGTTTATTAAAACAATAATTTTATGTCTCAGGAACACAACTCTTCAGCTCTTACATAAATGGAGGTTATCTTCTAATAATATCCTAAAAGAATCTGGAGGAATTCTTAAATGGAGATATTGTTTTAGAACACAATTAAATGAAAGCTGGCCATGTTAGTATGGAGATATTAAAATAAGATACTATTGGTAACTGGTCTCAACCCTCATAGAAAGTCTCTTCTTGATTCTTCTTGTCACTCTCACTATAACTGAAACTAGAAAATTTCAGCTGAGTCACTGTTTTATCAGTTTGATTTTAAGTTTTGTCTTATTTTTTTACCTGTAAATTTTATCATTGTAGAAAAATTATATATTACAGACTTGAATAAAATGTAATAAGTAGCTTCTGCTACTTTCAGGGAGGAACAGCAGAACTTTCCAAGGCTATATTATACCCAGCACCCCCTTTAAGAGTACAGGTGACATGGGAGTTGTGGGCAGAGAAGAAATTGGAAAAAAATTCTTAAAATCCCTAATTTCATTTTCAATTTAAGTAGCCAGAGTATAGGTAAAGGCATAGTCCCTGGAGTGAAATTTTCAGCTGAGAAATACTTTGAAATATTTCCCATTTCACTGCTTAGATTCCTTGGAGCAAGAAATAGTTTGGTTCAGTTCTTGTTTCAGTCACATCAGAGGGAAGAAAATCCTTCTGATGTTCACTCCTGTCTATATTAATATCTCCATCACAACTTCTAACGCTGTTCTCCAAAGCAGGTGGATCTATGTCCACTTATACGAGTTTCTCTTAGGAATAACCTTGCCTTCTCTCTTCTTGGGGAATTTCACTGAAGGCAAGGCAAACTAGACATTTGATCTAGGTGGGACAGGTCCATGTGTATAAAGTGCAAATTTAAGCTCTGAAAGAAAACATGAGAAAGGCATGGAGTAACAAAAAATATGACTGAATGATCTTTGCAGAAACCTGAAAGGAAATTAAGGATGCCATGTACAGACTTATTGGAATACCAGGTCCTACTTTTGAAGATACAGCCAAGGTAGTAAATGCAGTCACAATTTGAAATAAGACTGATAAAGAATCACATATACCATCATGCACTAAAGCAAACAACTAAAAGGACTTAAAAACTGAAAAAAATGTTACATCTAGATAGCTATGATTTAGAGCAAATTGAACATCAGATTTGTGGTACTGTCAGATATAATATTTTTTAAAGTTCTCATCACTGTCTTAGATACAGAGAATAGAATCACTTTAGAATTTCTTTTATTCTGTTTCATGGATCAAATTTCCAATTAGAGAATATTCTAAGTTTTTTTTTCTCCAACCTGAACAAACTGGTAAAACTTTCTGAGGTATTCATTTATCTTTATGAAATGATAGATAAAACTCGCATAATGGCAGGTTAATTTTGATTTTTATGATGACTTTTGTAGCTTTCTTGAAGTTCTTGAGTGAAAAGTAAGTAAGTACTTACTTTTACATGTAAGTACTGAATTCCCTGATTAGTACCTTTCGTTTTAAAAAAATTTATTTGCTTAATATTGCATCTGCTGATCACAACCTAACCAACACAACGATTGCCACCTCAACATGCTTCACTTCAGACTGTGTCCAGAGACTTCACATGTGGAATGACAACCCTTCAGCTTCATTACTCGGGTGAGACCTTTCCTTTCATAGTATACTCTAATTTCATCTCAGGTGGTTCACTTTCTAACAAAGTCCCAAAACCTAGATATACACCAGTTTCTGTGAGAGAGAGCATATGTTCACACGTACCCATAAACTACTGCAAAATATATACCTGAAAGCAGAAGTACACTAGAGTTTGCAGTGAGTACCTCCCTAACACTTCCTCTCCACTATTCCAAGCTTTGGGTCCATGATTGCTCAACAATTTGTTTGGCTTTGTATGTTAACTCTCTTTTCAGTCACCAGGTTCCAGATGTTATCAGGATGCTGGCCAGGCTTCCCTAGACTGAGGACCCCACCAATGTGTCCTGGAGCTCAGCTTCCCCAGAGACCCACCCTACTAGGGAAAGAGAGAGGCAGACTGGGAGTATGGACCGACCAGTCAACGCCCATGTTCAGTGGGGAAGCAATTACAGAATCCAGACCTTCTACCTTCTGCAACCCACAATGACCCTGGGTCCATGCTCCCAGAGAGATAGAGAATGGGAAAGCTATCAGGGGAGGGGGTGGGAAATGGAGATTGGGTAGTGGGAATTGTGTGGAATTGTACCCCTCCTACCCTATGGTTTTGTTAATTAATCCTTTCTTAAATAAAAAAAAATGTTATTTGCTTATTATTGGATAGAGGCAGAGAGGAACTGAGAGGAGACAGAAAAGGAGAGAGACACCTGCAGACCTGCTTCACCACTCATGAAGCTTTCTCTCTGTAGCTGGGGATCAGGGTCTTGAACGTAGATCCTTGTGCACTGTAATGTGATTGCTTAATGAGGTATGCCACTGCAGGACCCCAGTGGTACCTTTATAAATGATGTCTTTCCTCATTTATAAACTCTTAATTTTACAAAAATATCTTGGTTGAAAAAAATCACAATTATTTTTTTGGTATTGAGCCTCAGACAATGTAATTTTACCATGTACAGTTTGTTTTTGTCTTTATTTTGGACAGAGAGACTAGCACCAGAATTTCTCTCTGTTCCTTTGCACTCCTGTATAGTGCTGTGATTCAGATGTAGGTCATATAGCAAAGTGAGTGACTGATCAACCCCAAATTTATAATGATTTCAATGGTAGAAAATCTTCAGGAAAAGGACAGGATATGTGTATCAGTGGTAACACATATGTTTTACATAGGCGAGACCTTTGGTTTGATACTCACACTACAATCCAAAAGCAGAAATCAGAAGAAAATGTGCATAAAATTTTAAACAATTAAATATAAATTGCAGGTGTAAGTCTTTGTTCATTTTTCTCTTCGGGATAGGTAACTGATTGCCAAGAAACATAAATACTACTGCACAAAACAAAGTAAAAATAATAACTTGTTCCTTGCATTTTTAATATAGTTGAAAACATGATTTTCATATAGAACTAAATAAGAGGATGTTGCTATTTACCACTCAATCATCCATTTTTAATGTTTATAGTTTATGATCTCTGAGATTTTATCCCTAACTCATTATCTTATTTTTCTTCACTGAATATACTGCAATCTCTACCTTCCATGAACTGTGGTAGCATTAAGGCAAGTCACTGACTGAACCTCATAACCCACTAGCTTTAAAATAGCCCACAGGAGTATAGGTTTATAGGCATAAACAAGTCCCCTATTGAAAAGCAGTTTCCCCACTATTTGATACTGTTCCTGAAATGCCATATTAGAATTCCTTCCTTGTAGGCTGAATTATTTTCACTCTCCAAAGAATTCTATATTAAAATGCAGATATGGCAAGGAGATTTAACACCTAAGATTAATTTCTGAAAATCAACAAATACTGTGGGAGATCAAGAACAAAATATAATGAGGATGAAATAAATCGTATGACCTAAGTAAATAGATGTGATGCTAGGACACAGGAAAATGGGAAGGCGGTGGGTGGGGGGAAGGTTGAAGGAGAGGGGTAGAAGGGTCTTAGTCTACCTCAGAACACAAGATAACACAGTGGAACAAGGACTGAAACTTAAGAAAAATGCTCATTAGTAGTGTCAAATAACTATCTTAGGTTGGTGTTTTCAAGTAAACACATCTCAGAAAAAAATGTGTTCATGAGATCACCTCGGGGGGAAAAAAGATTGATTACCTCAAATATGTCTGGAGACAGAGCCTTTGCAAGAATAATAAAGTTAAAATGACATCAACAATGTAGACCCTAGTCCACTATGACTTACAGTGTCCATATAATTTGATGCAGATTTGTACAACACAAAGATACAGCTCATCTGGGAACAATTAGCCCTACTAGCATTTTGGTCATAGACTTCTAGCTTCCAGAATTGAGATAATGTTTTCCTCTTGTTTTATCACCCGGTCTGTGATACTCTGTTACAGCAGTACAGCAGTTCTTTTACAGAAGAGCAACTGTACTAAAATTTACTTTATGGAAACTAGTAATTTGTTACATATATTTTTTTTTTCTCCAGAGTTATTACTGGTACTTGACGCCTTACTAAGAATCCACAGCTCCTGGAGACCATGTTTTCCATTTTTATAAAATAGGACAGGACAGAGAGAAATTGAGAGAGGAAAGGAAGATAGAAAGGGAAGGGGGAGAAAGACACCTGCAGACCTATTTCACCACTTGTGAAGCGACCCCCCTGCAGATGGGAAGCCAATGAGTTGAACCGGATCTTTGTGCAGGTCCTTGAACTTGGTACTATTTGCACTTAACCTGGTGCGCTACTGCATGGCTTCCACTTACATCCTTTTAAGAAGTTACAGATTTGAGCTAGTCTTATTTGCAAAATCATAGAAAACTCCTGACTCCTGTGAAAAATTGTGAAGACAAAAAGGCTTTGGTCTGAAGATTTCGATTATCTCGACTAAGACTTTCTTTACAACTTGTGTAATTTTTGTTTCATTTGTAATGAAGTGACACTGCATTATATTAAGTCTCTTTGTGCAGCACATAAAAATCAACATGTATACATTATATTAGGCTCACCAATTAAAGTTCAAGTTTAGTCTTCATCATACCTTTGTACTTTTTTGTCCTGATGTATATCCACTGCCATACCCCTTCCTTTCTGATAATAACACCATTTATCAATGGTCTTATAGCTCAAAAATCTTCATTTTTTTTTTTTGTAGTTCATGAGTTTGTTTCTTCTATATACCACATGGGAGTTAAATCAAATATTGTTTTCGTCCTTCTAGTTTAGTTCACTAAACATGATTGAAGTATTTTTCTGAAGTGAGTTCACAATGGCCCCAGGAATTTTTAAGTATAGCACTGTGATTCATAGCAGTATAAAACTAGCTGTAAATAACAGTTTATGAGGAAATAAGCTCAAATTTAAAGACAAACTGTAGTGATAAACAATATTCCTAGCTAAAAATGTTTGGATAAAATGACTAATTTTATATATTTTTATCCTCCAACATAATGCATTTTATTACATACAGATAGTTTCTCTTCAGAATTGTCAAGTGGCAACTTAGGAGACACTGAGTTTCTTATGACTGGAAAACTAAATGTATTATTTGTCTGAGCAGTTGTTAATGGCAAGATCTTCAAGCAAATGCCAGATTTAGTTGTATCACCTAGAAAAGAGTTTTTAAATGATTTATGGGTGAACTTTGTGACCTGCCTGTACAGAAATGATGTAGTAGATTAATTCTCAAGTGTTAGCCAGCAAAAGTCAACCCGTAATTTGCTCAAAATATTTGCTCTGGTCCCCCATATAGATTTTTATCTTAATGTTGAGTTAATAATAAAAAAAATGTTTTAATCCTATGAATGCATGAATATGACTTTAAAATTTTAGGATATATGTTAGACTATATTTAAGTAAAATAATATAACAAACTAAGGAGATAAAAAGAGATTCACATGTAACCTTGCATTGTTAAACCAAATGCCAGATGTAACTTACTTTTTTGAAATGATCAGTGATTTAGTATGTGAGACATTAAGACAGAGTTTGATACTATCATTAACATTAGCTTCTTTTATAAAAAAAGATATTAAGGGGAGTCAGGCAATAGCATAGCAGGTTAAGCACATGTGGCATAAGGATCCTGGTTCGAGTCCCCGGCTCCCCACCTGCAGGGAAGTCGCTTCACAGGCAGTGAAGCAGGTCTGCAGGTGTCTATCTTTCTCTCCCCCTCTCTGTCTTCCCCTCCTCTCTCCATTTCTCTCTGTCCTATCCAGCAACAACGGCATCAAAAACAATAACTACAACAATAAAAACAAGGGTAACAAAAGAGGAAATAAATAAAAATATATTGAGACATAAATATTGAGTGAATTGTCAATTGTCATAGACCTAATAAGTGATATGGAGTGAATTTAAACTTTGTCACTATGAATCTAGTGTGTTTTTTTTTTTTCACTTTATTGGGGGGGGGACTACTGGTTTATAGCTGTTGACAAATGAATATTTCTCTTCTCACTGTGATAATTTTATGTAAAACTTATAGGTGACACTTAAAAAACAAGGACAGAAAATGGGAATAGAAGGAAAGCCAACGTGCATGTTTTGAAAAAAAATCAAACTACATCATTTTCCAATTAGATAAGTATGCTCTAAAGATTCTAATGAGGAGAATCAGGTGTGTCTGCTTTAATTATTCTGATGATTCAACCTTGTGACAAGGACTCCACTGCCAAATGAATGTGCATGTTAGATTTTTTCTTTTTAACAATATCTTGTTATATTTGTATATTTTAATGACAGAAACAAAGCTATACATAGTGAGCTGACAGAGCGCTGCTCAGCTCTGGCTTATGGTAGTGCTGGGGATTGAACCTGGGACTTTGGAGCCTTAGGCATGAAACTCTTTTGCATAACCATTATGTTATCTCCCCATCCCAAAGGCTTACAATTTTACTTTTATACTTTATTTTATTTTTTATCAGAGTACTGCTCAGGTCTGGCTTATGGAGGTGTGGGGGATGGAACCTGGGACTCTGGAACCTCAGACATGAGAATCTTTTTGCATAACCATTATGCTATCTCTCCCACCCTCAGATTCTTCTGTGCTTGGAGTCACCATCAATATACACCTAACACGAGGACTGAAGAACACTTTGTGTTTTATTGTTACTCTCAGGAAGGAACTCATTCTAAATGAGCATCTGCCTTTCCTCACCATGGAAGTGAAGAGCATAGAAGTGAAGGGTCTTTTCTTCACGACGAATTTTAGGGACATCTTACTGAATAAGTAATTTCCATATGTTTTAACTTTTTACAAATAATGTCCTTAAGGGGTTTATAAGACTTTCTCTATTTTTATTTATTTATTTATTAATTTTATAAAGACGAAGAGAAATTGAGATAGAAGGAGGGGAAAGAAGGAGTGCGGGACTGAGAAAAGAAGACGAAGAAGGAGGAGGAGGAGGAGGAGAAGAAGGAGAAGAAGGAGAAGAAGAAGAAGAAGAAGAAGAAGAAGAAGAAGAAGAAGAAGAAGAAGAAGAAGAAGAAGAAGGAGAAGAAGAAAAGGAATAAGAAGGAGAAGAAGAAAAGGAAGAAGGGGAAGGAGAAGGAGAAGAACCACCTGCAGCACTGCTTCGTCATTCATAAATTTTCTCCCCTGCAGGTGGAGACTAGGGGCTTGAAGCCAGGTCCTTGTGCATGGTAAAGTGTGCACTCAACCATGTGCACCATGGCCTGGCTCCAATTCTTTACATATTAAAGAGCTGTACTACGCACAGAAATAATGATGATAATCGATATTTCTTGTGATAATTCTGACAATGGTTACATTATAAAATAGGAAGGGCTAACAGTTACACACTGTACTCTGAAGAGAAAAAAGTATACCAGTCACCACTGTGATGTCATGATTATTTAAGCTAAATTAAAAAACACTTAGCATAAATATTAATATTGTAGTTTTATGATTAAATATATTGCTTTATTGGAAAATTACAAAGAAACACCACAGCTAGAGTAAGATAAATATTTAAATAATCCATACTCCCTAATGCATGGTTTTTAGGTGGAGATTAGTCCTTTTGTGAACAAAAGTATTCCGATTACTACCAATCAATATGATCAGTAAGACTGGATTGGTTCCCACGTCAATAACATTGGATTGAGATCCCTCAGAATGTGAACATTCAAGTAAACAACAAAAACCACATGAACCTTCTTTTGAAGCTGTAATCATTAGAAAAGAAACATAATTTCCCCATAGCTGTGCTGTTTTTTGTTGTTTATTTAAGCACAGGAAATCGAAGGTAAAAAATGTTGTCAGGCTAAGGACACATAAGTTAAAATACCCCCAACAAACTGGTCAGTTACTAAGATGTAAGAATAATACATCAAGTTTCCAGGTTTTTTCTACAATTCATCTTTTTTCCCATTCTACTCAATATTATTCACTCTGTCTCTGAAATCCTATTTGGCAATATACACCACATGAATTTGAAGCATAGGTGTTACCTCAGTCAGCTCTAACTCAATACAAGGAAGATATAAAAATTTAGTATATTTGGCTTTTTTCTCAATGAAAAAATAGTATATTGGGTTTTTCTTCAATGAAATCAAAGCCTTGGTAAACCATTTTGTTAGTTTTTTAAAATGTTTATTTACTCTCTTTTTTTGCCTTTGATGTTTTTTTATTGTTGTTGTAGTTATTGATGTCGTTGAGTTTGGAAAGGACAGAGAGGAGGGGAAGACAGAGAGGGGGAGAGAAAGATAGACACCTGCAGACGTGCTTCACTGCTTGTAAAGTGACCCCATACAGGTGGGGATCCAGGGGCTCGAAATGGGATTCTTAAGCTGGTCCTTGTTCTTTGCGCCATGTGTACTTAACCTGTTGCACTACCACCCGACTCCCTATTTTATTGTTTTTTAAATAACTTATAAAAGAGACTAAAAAAATTTATAATGATTTCTATTTTGTATGAAACATCACTTTGGGGTTAGTAAAGCTGTATTTGATTCAGCTGTAAAATATAACTATTGCCTAGCTTTCTATAATGCTAATGCCACCTGTAATAAATGGAAGTGGCTGTTTTTCTTTGGTTTTAATGGTAAGGGTAATGGGGCCTTTGCTGCAATAAGAATGAAAACTCAATAATATCCCTCAAGATAAGAGTAATAAATTAGGAGGAAATTCATGTGAGCCAATGACTCGCAATGACTTGATAAATGAACAACATTACTTAATCAAATTATATATATAATTATAATTATTTTCTAGTGTCTGGGCCACATTTCAGTATTTAAAGTATCTTTTATCAATATTCACATATATTATACATAATATAATGATAATACAGTATATATATAATATATATAATTTTATAGGAACTTTACAGTATTTCTAGTTTGAAAGTCAAGCAAACTAGGACAGGGAGGGACTAATAGTTAGCTAAGCTCATATTTAGGACATAGCCTTATTTACAAAGCAGATGTAACCAATGCATATAAGTAGCTAGGAGAATTGAAATTACAATCTTTATTTTGATTTCTGGTGTCATCTACTTCAGTCATTCTAATTCACATTATTTCTATGACTGATGTAAAAGAATCATGAGTCTATGCTTGTTTTGGTTTCTTCCGCAAGCAAATCACCCTCTGGCAGAGATTCTGATGAACACAAAATGATTTATGAGGGAAAAGTTGATAAAATTAGATTCTTGGATAATTCTCTCACTAGGTAATAGATACAGACTCTTTTTTTGCTATATAAGTAACAGAAATCTTGGTTGCTTTAAGAAGGATTTTAGGATGTGTGCCATGGCCACAGGAGTGCACTTACCCAACCAGATTGTTAAAATGTACTTTGAATACAGGAATGTAGCCCAGGCATTAGAAAAATAATTACAATAACACACATGATTTGATTAATTAAAGTTGTTTCCTTATCAATTATTGGTGAGCCATTACATGTTCCCCTGAAGTATTTTTCTAACTTGAAATTCCTTCATTTCAAAGGGGTGTATCATGAAGAATACAAAGAAATTGAAATGCCATGCCACCAATTATTGTACAGCAAAATAAAAAACAAGTAATCCTGTATTATTATCATGATTTTCCTAACTTCAGAGGACTATAAAACTCACAGAAGCAGATAGGACACACTAGTATATTTTCCACCAGCAGGATTTATCACAGGTCTTAAAACTCAGAAAACTCAGGTAATTCTGAATCATGCATCACTGACCTTATTAATATGCAAATTCAGTTAAAATGATCCAACATGCAATGTTGACCCAACCCAATGTCCCAAAGTATTTATTTTTTTATGCACTGTGTCCTTCTCCTCCATTGCTAATTTATTCTGTAACCCCTAGAACACATTCTCTAGAACTAAAGTTCAAAGCATGTGGGAATTCATGTTTTCTCTCAGTAAATAACAATCTAATCATAGTGGTTTTCAGTTTGTAATGTGGCAATCCAAAGAATTGTAAACCATACCAGACTAAGTGAATTGTCTAAGCATAACATGCTCAATAATTTTCAGACCAATGCCAAGCTGTTGATGGAGTCATATAATATTTTAAAAACATTTGAATCCACAGCGTGCAAATATAAAGAAATTCTAATGATTTGCCATGTAGGTCCTTATTCTCATTGAGTCACAAAAAAAAGAAGAGTCATAATGGTAGAGAGAAATTTTCCTTCACTAAGAACATGATGCTGTCTATATCCTCTGTATTCTTGCCTAATTTTTAGAAGTAAATTTTAACAGCAGGTAAAGGAAAATGTCTTCAAGGATCTGAGAAATGCTCTGCTGGGTTACATAATATCTGCTTTCATTGGTGATTAGTGGACACACACATATTGTGACCACATTGTTAAAAAATTTTAGCAAAGTTAAGGAAGGCATAGTGAGATTGGCAATGCCAAATTGTTTGCTCTGATCTTCACTTACTGCTGTGCAATATCTTGAATGCTATGTCCAGTATAGTGAACCTGTTAAATCTTTTTAAACTAAATTTAGAGTATAAATGCTAACCTGTTAAAAAGATGACTGTAAAGCCATTAAAATATTCTAGGCTTGAAACTTATTTGACTTGACCCAAACAATTTCCAAATGCTAAAAGTGAATGGAGAATTAGAGGGGGAAAAAGATAGCTTTTACTATCACTATTTAATCCCAGAAACAAATCCTTAAAGTGAATTAGTGTGAATGATTATTTTTTTCCACACAGGAACAAAATTATCATGGGTTGGAGGGACTGTATTTTTCATGTCAAGGACCACACTTTATAAACTAAGAAGTTATCAAAAGAAATAAAAAGAAAACATAAATTCCCTAATATGTATCATTGCAATATAGTGTTTTTATTAACAACAATTTTATTTATATATATTATGTTTTTCAGTGATTTAATATTGATTTGCAAGATTGTAAGATAATAGGGGTTTTGGTTGTTTTTCATATTTTCAATATCATATTTCAAATATTATAAATTCTGTGTAGGGGGCCAGGCAGTGTCACACCTGGTTGAGCACACGTTACAATGTTCAAAAATCTGGATTCAAGCACCTGGTCGTCATCTGCAAGGGGAAGCTTCACAAGTGGTGAAGCAGTGCTATAAGTCTCTCTCTCTCTCTCTCCACTCTCAACTCAATTTCTCTTTGTCTCTATCCAATAAATAAATAAATAATCTAATTAAATATATTTAGTAAGTTAATAAAATTTTGGATGTGTATGAGCCTCTGCCATCTCATTATACTTTAGGTAGAAAAAAACTAGCATATTAGAGATAATAAGTTGTTGAACAATTTTATTTATTTTCTAAGAATATAGAAAGACTTAATTTTTTCTCTTTAGGACAATGTCCAGGATTCCTTACTCTAGCACCTTCTTTTCTTCCTCATAGTTTTCCTTGTGGCATATCAAAACCCTGCCATTAACATGAAGTAGGCTTTGGGGAAAAAAAATAACGTGGAATTCTTGAAATTTGTCTTTTGATGGTAGGGTTGTGCTTCATAAAGATGCTGAGTGATTGCATTAAGCCCTCCAATGCTAAAACAGAGGAATAACTATGGCAATATGGAGCGACTCTCAAGGAGATACTCAAAAGTTATGAGAGGCACAAAGTGCCTCTACTTGGCAGGTGCTGTGCAAGATACACTTAATGATACTACATCATCTGTGAGAGCTTTGGCTCTGCATTTGCACTCCCAGGTGACTGAGTTGCTTTCCTGCCTGTGGGACACATTCAGAAAAATTAGGAAGCAATTTAAAGAGGAGCATGACCTATTCAGTTTAACCTTCCTTTCACGTTTATTTTAAGAGCAAAATATTTCCTTCAAAGGCAATTAGACTTACAGATTTAGTATGCTAACTAAAAAAAAAAAAAGCAGTTGAATGTTTAGGTCTGGGAGGGTATGTATTATTTCTCCATTTCCCACTTTACTGCTCTACCCAACTTTGTCCAGCCCTGTTCTGCACGGCAGAGTGACTGTCAAAGTTCTCTGTCATTATGGAGTGGCCATGCAGAACTGCTCAATACCTCACTGAAGGGAAACTCATCACTCTGGTGAGGGGGCAATTCATAGGCATGCATTTTATTGGTATGTTTCTAAGACCCCTTCTGTTTCATTGGTTTAATCCCCCCTGCTTAACACTGTATTCTATTTATATAGCCACTGTTAACTAAGCACCACCCTGCCTCCAGGGCATTGGTTTAATCCTCATTGTTTTGCATGCTTTTTCCTTCTCCCCACCCCCTATCCTACATACATCCTCTTTGGACCTGACTCTTCCGCCTCAGGATATATAAGGACAGGATTGTGATTAGAGATAGCTTAGATTGTCCTGTGTTCCATATGAATAAAGACTGAACTGCGTACCACTCAGCCATGAGTCCCTGGTTGTCTCTCTCTCCCACCTGCGAAGCTAGCCTGACAACATTTATTACATTTCTGGAGTCAAAATGCACTTCCCTTTGATTTCCTACCAATTCTTTGCTCCCAACCCCTAATTGTATGTATATAAATTCTACTAATTCTTTAAACATCTGAATGCCAATATTATTTTAATATAAGCTTTTTTCTTTTCAGGAGCACTGATGAAATATTGTTGCCTCTAGGTATGTATTTTTAATGCCATCAGATAATTCACTAGTGCTCAGAGCTTGCATGACTCCACTGCTCTTGATATCCATCTCTCTTTCTTTCCTTCTCTCTATCTTCTCTCTTTATTTTATTCATTCATTCATTTTTGATAGAAGAGGATAAACAGAGAGAGGCAGAGAGAACAAGAAACACCTATAGCATTGTAACACTGTTTCACCACTCATGAATCTCTCTCCAGCAAGTAGGGATCAGGGACTTGAACCTGGGTCATTGCTTATAGTAAAATGTGAGTTCTACTGGGTATAGAACTGTTTTACTATGTGTGCAACCCAAGTTTGGACATTGTCCCCACCATATGAAAGAAAACTTTGGTGCTTGGTGTCTCTCTGCCTTCTTTGTCTTTATATGGAAAGAAAAGGTGCTGGGTGGTTGTATACACAGTTATGGACCTACCCAAGTTCAAGCCAACTCCCCACCTGCAGGGCATACATTTCATGAGCAACAATATAGGTCTGCAGGTGTCTGTTTTTCTCTTTCTCTCTATATGTCCCACACTCCTCTTAATTTCTTTCTGTACTATCAAATATAAAATCATCATTAGGAGCAGTGGATTTGTAGTGCTGGCACTGAGCCCCATTGTTAACCCTGGAGGCAGAAAATAAAATATAATAAATAAAAGGAGAGAAAGGATGGGAGAGACACTGACTCTCAGATAAGATTTATTATTATTATTATCTTTATTTATTGGACAGAAATAGCCAGAAATCGAGAGGAATAGAGGATAGAGAAGGAGAGAGACAGAGAGACACCTGCAGCCCTCACCACTTGTGAAGATTTCCCCCTATAGGTGGGAACCGGGGGCTTGAACCTGGGTCTTTGCACACTGTATTGTGTGAAGTTAACCAGGTGCACTATTGCCAGCCTCTCAGATATAATGTTTGCCCTGACCTGTAGTTAGGTTACTACTGTAGAAAGGTTATTTCTGATTAAAAAAAATAATAATAATTCTGGCTAAGGCCCCCATCATCATTCTTTTAGGCAGTCAACAAAGTGATAAGGTTTCTCATAAGTCCTTGATTAGTCTCAACTCAAAATAATTCACGTGATAAAAAGGGTACATCTTTGGAAGCTTATTCTGCAAGATTAAAAAAAAAATCAACTGATGAGACTGTCATATTCTCAGACCTGTGAATTCTTTCTCTATTAAAAGGTGGAAGAAGACAATATTCTTCTCTAGACTATATTGAGACCATAAGACCTTGGTATACAATTTCCTAAGGTTTTGGAACAATGGAGATGTTATTAATTTGGCATCTTCCTGCTCTTGTTTCTGAGGATGAACCAGCATTTTCATTACAAACTCATCTCTTAGAGGTAAATGCTCTAATCCCTCAGGTAAATAGCATATATTTTTCCTGGAGCCTTGACAACAAAGCCTAGAATGTTTAAAGATAAGATAAACTTCTTTGCTTTTCTTATCTTCACTGTTATTATAGCACTTTACTATTCCTATAAGTAGCCATAACAGAATATTATCAGATCTCTTCTGCTTCCCATTTTGTGAATTTCTTTAATGTTATTTAAACAGAGATCATGACTTTATAGTTAAGTCCTTTGTCATACTTTCTGAGCCTAGAAATAATGGATTATTTAAAAAAGTGTAAGATTTTAGAGGGGCAACATAATTATTAAAAACAGAACACCTAGGTTATTTTTGTTCTCAGTCAGGAATGTGAATGCTTTAAGCTGGATGGGATTTTGGTCATAAAATCAAGAACAGTCTTTGAACAAATAAGTGACAGATTCCAGTAAATTTAATGCTGAGGCAGACGTGGATGGAGGAATTAGTTGTCACCACTCCCATCTCTGTTTTTTGTTTTGTTTTGCGTCAAATTCAGGTGGCACTTGGCCAGTCAGCTGTCTTCCCAAGACTGGAACCCCCTAATTCAAAGCTGCTAAAGTGAAAACAGTTCTCAACTTTCAGCTGAAAGTACACTCAGGAAAGTTGCATATTTGCACATCTGGAGAGGTAGCTATAGTGTAGCAGCAGCCATGTTTCACTAACCCCTGTAAACAACAACAACAACAAAGCAACAAAACTCACCTGAAAACTCAACAAAATATGACTAGGGTTTCTTTAGAAACTCACCAAGCCACAGGTGAATATGGACATGGGTGACTTGTGGACAGAAAAGTGGTGAGGGAAAGATTCCCAGGGCTAAAAGAACATACTCAGAGACAGCTGGCACCAAAGTATGAGAATGGCAGCTAAGGGACACTGCTTCTTGGTCTAAGTCAAAAACAAAACAAAAACAAACAAACTGATAAAAAAAAAAAAAAAAAGGAAAAAAAGAAAACACCTAAATCACAGGTGAGTACAGATTTATGTGGCTTGTGGACAGAAAGGTGAAGGGTGTTGGGCAGTAGTGCAGCTGGTTAAGTGCACATGGCACAAACAGCAAGGACAGGCATAAGAATTCCGGTTCCAGCCCCAGGCTCCCCACCTGCAGTGAAGCAGTGAGGCAGGTCTGTAGGTGTCTTTCTCTACCCCTCGGTCTCCCCTCCTCTCTTGATTTGTTTTTGTCTTATCCAACAACAACGATAACAACTAGGGCAACAAGGCCAACAAAATGGGAAAAAAATGACCTCCAGGAGCAGTGGATTCGTAGTGCTGGCACTGAGCCCCAGCAATAACCATGGAAGAAAAAAGAAAAAAGAAAAGAAAAAGAAAGAAAGGTGGTGAGGGATAGATTCCGAGGACTGAAAACAGGTGCTCAGGGATGGCTGGCACCAAATTGGGATTTTGGCAGATGAACCACACCACTTCTGTGTCTGAGATTAAGGAACAAAGAACTATAAAAGGAAAACAATCACCTAAAAACTGATCACTGATCACACATTACAACCAAGACTTCTTGAGTTTCCAATGCTGTTGCCCTACAGATGCTGGAACAGCAGCAAGAAAACGCTTTATTTACATCAGGGATACTGACTAATTACATCAGGGATACTAATCTGGTGACTCAGCATAAAATACACAATGGCCCATAGACATGAAGAAATGCTCCACTTCTCTTATCATTAGAGAAATGCAAATTAAACTACACTGAGATACCATCTCATACCTGAGAGAATGGCTTCCATCAACAAACCAGGAAATGACAGATGTTGGAGAAGTTATGGAGAAAAGGAAACCCTGCTTCACTGATGGTGGAAATACAGCCTCTTTGGAAGACTATATGGTCAGTCCTTAAATAAAAATGGAATTGTACCCCTCTTATTCCACAATCTTGTTGATAATTATAATATCACTAATATAAATAAATAAATAAATATGAAGTTACCTTATGATCCAGCAATACCACTCTTAGGCATTTATCCAGTAGACATTCCAACATTAATTAGAAGAGACATATGCACCCATATGTTCATAGTTGCATTATTCATAATAGCCAAAAAGAGTAGAAACAACTTAGATGTCTATCATCAACATATGGCTGGCTAAAGATTTTATGGGATATATATTCCATGGAATATTACTTTGTGATCAAAAGAGATAGTATTGTGTCCTTTAGGGGCAAAATGGATGTAACTGGAGGTGATTATGCTTAGCAAAATAAGTAAAGAAATAAAAGACAACTATCAGATGGTTTCACTAATATGTAGAATCTAGAGATTTGATTCATATGAACTTGGCAAAAAATATATCCAAGCAAAACAGAAGTCAGCAGACTGTAAGACATGTGACAATTATGGTGGCTATTTTTGGGAGGTTTGAGGATATGTATATAAAACTTTGGTAATAAGTGTGTTGTGGAATTTCACATTGTAATCTTATGATCTTGTAAGAAACTATTAGTAACAAAGAAAATATTTTTAAAAGTCTTATGTTTGCTTTGGTATTCTGTCTATTGTTCAAACAATAACTATTTTCTGCATAATTCAATATAGCTTTTGGATCAACCAGTACAAACCAGAAATTCACATTATCTAATAGAAGGTTAGATTGTTACCCAAAGAATGGGATAATGTTACCAAGGAGATAATAGCCTTACATGTACTCTATTCTATATACAATCTTTTTAGTTAAAACATAATATAAATTCCAACTCTCTGAAAGATAAAATTCAATTCCTTATCATGGAATTTAGCCTTTATAATCTGGCCAAGTTCAAATTTACACATCATCTCTATAAATTCCTTTTACATGCCCCATGTATCCTAAATGCACACTGAAACTTAACAGAACAAATCAACCAATCAATATTAATTGAACATATACTTTTGGCTTTTCCTGTTTCTTGGTGCTGAAGACAAGGCAACTAAGAGATAATAATCACAAGTGCTGCTCCCAGGAAGCTTATATAGTACCTGTGAAGAATAAAAATGCAATGCAAACAAATGAGTAGTAAGTTATATCATGGACTGATGATAGATACAAAAAACATTAAAATGGAAATGGATTTATATAGGAAGGCATGTAACCAATTTGAGGCAGTCTAATTTGTTTTAGACTAATTCCACTACTGTGACTCAGAGGTATTGACAACGAGTACCTCATAGCATTATGGCATAAATTAAATTAAGTAATGTATTTAAAATTCCTGAGAGACTCTCTATACATTAAATACACTAAAACACTTTTACTTTTCTAATTATTAACTTCCAGGATGAATAAAATATTATGGAAATATAACACTACCACAATAAACACATAGTACATTAAATAATCATAGTCAGTAGGGATGATCACTGTGTATGGTGATGAGAGTCATTTATTCTGTCCAAAAATACTGAACATAAAGCACAGAGAACGAGGTAGAAACAGATGGTTCTGAAGGATAAGAAACAAAAGTAGAAAGAAAGGGTAATGGAGGCAAAGTGATGGATGGTTAAGTAGGTGGAATGAAAACATTCACTATTTGTGGTGGAAAAGTGGAAAGATGAACAGGTTTGCAAAACTGCTGTTGAACCACTAATCTTGCCACTGATTGTTGAATGATGATGATTCCAAGTACCTGCAAGTTCTAGCTGTGTGACTGATGGGATCATTTCCAATCTTTTATTTACTTTTCTATAATCTGTACAGGAATACCCAATAATTTATGATAGTCTTCTATCCTTAACACACAAAGATGTATAATGACATTTTAAGTGGGAAAAAAAACTCCACTGTTCTAGATATACTGGGATACTCTAAGAACAGAGAATAATTGATAGTGTCAGACAAATTCCATCTCAGTCATAAACTCTGATGATATTCCAAGTTCACAATTTACCTAGTAGGTATGGTTTTCTGCATACTTTGAATGTATATAAGAAATGAATGTTATTGGAAAATGATCAAGATGATGATGAAACAAGGAAGAGCAAAGAGAGAGAACAGAAAAAAAGTTGAAAGTACAGGAATGGAACTTAAAAATAATTAAGATATCTAACATTTACAGAACTTCTATAATATTTATTCTGCTGCTGAACCATTATTAGTAATTTTATCCTCATTTGCCTATGCTATTCATTTCAAATCTCAGTGATTATCATAAAACATTATAGTAACAGTTATAAGCTTCAATTATATAATTACAAAACTAGCCAGTTATACTCAGGATAGAATCTCTGTTGGACAAATGGTGAATATCAGAACTTAAATAAACTCTGAAAAGTAAGTAAGAACCCTATCTTTTAAAATTGCATTCAAGAAAAAATATAAAATGCACTAGAGCATAATACACAATTAAGATAACATTGTTTACAGTTTCAAGTATCTAGCAGTCTTTTGAAAATAATTTACTCCTGTGATTCATACATTAAATTTAATATGCAACCTAGTGATTTAAAATATATGATAATTTACATAATTGCAGAGCTATGTTCAAATTATATTTAAGAATTATTTTAAGTTCTCAGGATTATAAATTCCTTCATAACTGGTCACTTAATGCATTTCTCCTCTACTTTGGGTATTTAATATCAAATTTAAGGAAGAGTTAAATTCTTTTACACTATTGGGCCTTTTTTTCTTGTGTTACCTAAGGTAAATCTCTTCAATACAACTGTACATAAATCAGAATGCCACTATTTACCTCTGCATTGACAAAGAACTATTGGGGCTTAAACAGAAGATAGCTAGTTAGTATTAATACAGTTGAGTATAATGGATTAGGTCTTACACTTAATGATTAATAGTTTTTATTTGACATTGCAGTCATAGTTCATTAATAACAACAAAGTTTTATTCATAATTAAATATAAGTAATATGCTTTAGTATTGTGATAAATATGCATAACATGAATTTATCAGTTTAATTATTTTTAAGAATGTAGCTTAGCAGAATCAACTATATTCACATTGTTGTACAAACGTAACCACCAACCATCTCTAGAACTTCATCTTCTCAAACTGAAAGTACATAATCATTAAATAATACTATCTATCTCGTTCATCTCTAAGTTCCAGATAATCACCAATCTTTCCATCTCTATAAACTTTACTTCTAGGCATTTCATGTCAGCAGAATCAGACGAAATTGATCCTTTTGTGATAAGCTCTTCAAACATAATTAGCTTATACTTTACAATTAGTAATAAATGCCCAAAGATTGACAATAGGCCAACTTGAAAATGAAGTCTATTAGTCATAGATACTGGGGGACATGTTTTTCCAACCATGGTTATTGCTGGAGTTCCGTGCCAGCACGCCAGCTCCATTGCTCACTGTGTTTTATGTTTGTTTGTTTGCCATTTTTCTGTTGACAGACTATGAGACAATGATAGGGAAAGAGAAGGAAAGGCACTCACAGCCCTGCTCCATCTTTCTTGAAGCTTTACCCCTTCCACCCTTGCAGGTGGGAACTAAGGATCTGAACAACATGACTTTGTACTGAGTATTGTAATCTGGTGCCCATTGGAGTAACTCAAACTTGCATATTCTTCTCCACAGGCCTCACAATGCATTCAGAGAAAGGTGAGGCAGTGTTGCCAAGTCTATGGGAGTAAGCAATAGCTGCAAGAAGAGAGTAAAGTCCATCTTATGTCCTCATCTCCTTTTCTCACAGACAAAATACTTTGTTCACTGAGATAAGAGAAGTAAACCTTTGCAGCCAGAAGGGAATTAATTCAAAGTAAACAAACAACAAAGATCCTTAACACTGGGAGTGTAGAGGAAAACATCAAGAATCCAGACCATTGAATATTTACTACTAGTGGGGAAGAACTTTGTCTAGTGGGCCTTGGGAATTTAGTTTTCCCATTTGGATAGGGACTTTAAAAATAGCAATAATCAAAATATTTAAGAGGATATATAAAAGCACAGATAAGGAATTTCAATAGAGAGAGTGATAGGGTTCAGGTCCTGGAACCCCATGGCAGAGGATCTAGTGGGGGTTGTATTGTTATGTGGAAAACTGAGAAATATTATGCATGTACAAACTATTGTATTTACTGTTGACTGTAAAACATTAATCCCCCAATAAAGAAATTTAAAAAAAAAGAGAGAAACATAAAAAGAGTCAAATGGAATCATGAAAATGAAATAGTAACCAAGGTAAACAAGGATTGACAGGATCATTAGTCCACAGCACAGCTGAAAAGAATTATTAAATTAAAGTTAGGTCATGAAACAATATTCAAAGTTAAAGAAGCAAATAGCAAAAATGAAAAAATATTTTTTTAAAAAGTGAAAACAAGAGGTGAGCATTATCAATTGTCTAATATATTTGGAATCCCAGAAGAGATAATAGAGCACAAACATATTTTAAAAGATACACAATTATTTCCTCCAGGGTAATGAAAGATAGTAAATGATATATACACCAAGTTCAGAGAACAATAGGTAAGATTAACACAAACATATATAGATTTCTCAATGCACCATATATAAACTTTTGGAAATAAATTTTAAGGTAGCCAAACAAGAACAACAAGACAAATTACTTACATAGAAAATACATTTAAAATGGGCTAAGGAAATATATATTTAAAATATATATTATATATTATATTACATATATTTAAAATGGGCTAGTACAAAAGTCCTTTCATGCCTGAGGTACCAAAGGTCTCAGGTTCAGTTCCCAGCACTCCTTACCATAAGCCAAAGCTGAGCAGTACTCTAGAAAAGGAAGAGAAAAAGAGAGAAGGGAGTTGAAGGGGTGGGGGGTGGGGGAGAAAGTAAGAAAAAAAGAGACAGAAAGAGAAAGAAAGGGACAAGAAAAGCAAAGCTGACTTGTCATCAAGATCTATGTAAGTCAAGAGAAATGGAATAATATTTTTAAGCACCAGAAGTATTCAGAAATATATATGTGCAGATCGACAGTTCACAAAATAAGAAAACACCACAGACATTTTTGGAAGATTATCTTTCATAACTTCCCCCATTTGAATATTCTTATCTAGTTTATTCTGGTCTCTTCGGTACACTTCACAGCTGGCCTCTTTTCAACTCAGCAAGACTCTGGACTCTCCTAGCACTGCAGTTCTGGATTTAACCAGGGTTGAAGCTATGATACTGGAGTTTACTACAAATATTTTCTAAAGGATAATAATTCTGTACAAACTATAATCAAATGTCTGAAAACAGTAGTTTTGGTGTTATTTTTAGCTTTCTAGCTATTTATTCCTTTTTGTTGGTATATGGCTAATGTCCTCAAAACTTACTAACTCATAGCAGATGCTCTTTTCTGATCATTTTTTCCATTTAATTACATTTCAAAATTATTTTCATAAACTTCAACTAACTTTTAAGTTACTGTTTTCTAATTACATCTCAATTTATTTCAAAGAAAATTTGTGAATAGTTAGATTAAAAACATTCAGCCTGCTTGCATGTATATTTAAGAAATCTTATGGCACAAATTCATTCTGACTGTTTCACAGTTAGGCAATAATGACTTCTCCATATAGGTAAGGACTTGAAGTTTATTAATGCAATGTGTCTGAATGAGAGAGACTATTACAGCATCATTGACTTTTCAGTGACCTGTGAATACTATGTTAATCTTTCTTTTATTTCTTTTATTTATTTTTCTATCTTCATCACTTTATCTCATGACTAGGCCACTGAATCATTCATCCACTCATTTTGTAAGCAGCATTATAAACGCAGACCAATAGAGCACAGCCCAGTGGCCAGCTAGAGATATTTGCTAGTCATACATTGGCAGCCCTTTCATCAATTTATATATCTCACAATATTTAAAGACATTTCTGATGCTATTAGGTTTTTTTATGATGACATAATATTCTGCAGAGGGAGAAATATAATTTGGTGTCAACCAAACTTTGATTTGGGGATTGGGTGGTGGCATACCTGGTAGAGAATATGTGCTACAGTGAACTCAGGTTCGAGCCCCCAGCCCCCACCTGTAGGGGAAAAACTCCATGAGTGGTGAAGTAGTGCTGCAGGTGTAACACTCAATTTATGTCTCTATTAAATAAATAAATAAATAATAAAAATAAAAAAGAAGGGACTGGGCAGTGGCACACCCAGTTGAGCACACACATCATGTATAAGGACCCAGGTTAGAGCCTCTGCTCTGCAGTTAAAGTGGTAAAGCAGATCAGCAGGTGTCTTTCTCTCTCCTTCCCTATCTCCTCTTCTCTCAATTTCTCTCCATCCTACCTAATAAAATGGAAATAAAAAAAAAAGGAGTAGCGGATTCTTAGTGCTAGCACTGAGCACCAGCAATACCCTAGTAGCAATATAAAAACAAACAAACAAATAAATAAATAAATATACATAAAGAGACTTTGGTCTAATACAGTTTTTTTAAATATTTTATTCATTTTTATGAGACAAATACAGATAGAAAGATACACAGGGAGAATGAGCAGAAGAGCAAACAGCTCTGATTTATGGTGGTGCTGGGGATTGAACCTGGGACCTTAGAGCCTCAGGCATGAAAGTCTTTCTGCATAACTAGTGTGCTATTCTCCCCAGCTCTCTAATACAATTTGTACACTTTCATTTCTTCATGGTTACTAGGTATGTGTGTTGCATAAAGCATAAAGCTTACTGAGTATCCTCACAAGAAATATGGAGATGATTACTCTATCACTTATCTATTTAATAGGAAAATACTTATCACATTACCTGGCCTATAGTAGATCTACATATTAACACAATTTATATCATACCCTAACTGAAAGTAATTATTACCTTCATGTAGCTCAGAGGTTTTGATGCTCAAAAATTCACGTTCTTTATTTTTACCACTAGGGTTATTGCTAGGGTTTAGTACCTGCACAATGAATCTATGGCTCTCAGTGCTTTTTTATTTTGTTTTATTTTATTTTTAATTGAGACAATTAGAATTTGAGAAGGAAGGAAGATATTGGGGGAGTGGGTACTTCCATTATTGCTTCATAGCTTGTGAATCTTTCCTCCTAAAGGTGGGTGTAGGGGTTTGAGCCCAGGTCCATGTGCATGGTAACATGAAAAATTTGTTATTTGAAAACAAAAAAGTAAAATCCAAGAATTATTAGGTTCTCCAGTGTGCCTAGTTATAGTACAAGATTCTGTCTGAAGCATGTGCTTTAGTGTGCTCCGTCCAATTTGGATTTAAATAACTCAGGTGAAGAGGCTCCCCATAGAGACTCATCCATGTTTTAACAGATCTCAGTACTACATAATTGTTCCTAAGATTCTGCCTAGAGTTCCCCATGCTCAATTTTGTCTCATCACTCCTCATTAAAACAACAAGACAGAAGCAATAATAAGAATGAGAAGACTGTTTGATAGTTACTTGTTTTAATTTCAGACATTCCCACATTGTCACAGTTTTAAACTTTATTTAGAACAACCACTTGAAACACAATTTCAAATATTTCACTGGATGAAAATACACAGATTTATAGCAGTTAGCTGACCCCAATTTAACTTTTTCCTTCTTGAATAAAATGAAGAGCTTGTCTGAAGTATATAACTCTAGATGCCTGAAAATATCTTAAATGCTTAACTCAGATAGAATGCTTTTTTAAAAGATTTTTCTTAGGCCCAATAATATACTTTTAAAAATGCTTCTTGTGGATGGGTGGTGGCACACCTGGTTGAGTGCACTGTTAAAATGCTCAGGGACCCAGGTTTGAGCCCACGGTCCCCACCTGCAGGGGGAAAGCTTTGCAAGTGGTGAAGCAGTGCTGCAGGTGTCTCTGTCTCTCCCCCTTTCTATCACCTCTTTCCCTCTTGATTTCTGGCTGTCTCTATCCAATAAATAAATAAAGAGTTAAAAAAGGCTCACCAAACTCATAAAGCCACTGGAGGCCCCTTAAAATTTATGGATTTCTTCACTCATGAGCAACTCTCAGTTCAGCCCCTGACCCAAGAAGAGTTGATTTCATTTTGAGCCTGGAGGGAAAGGAATCAGGTTAACTGAGATACCATGGCTGGAATGGGCCAGGCACTACTCCAAATAAGACAAGCTTTTATAAGACAAAAGACGGATATTCTATTTCACCTGGTTGTAGACATAGGTCGTTTTGGTAATTTTTTCCCCCAATAAAGCATTATCAAAAAAAAAAAAAGAAAAAATTTTTAAAATGCTACTTGGTAATTTGGTAGAGAATATAATTTTATAACCATACTGTATGATCTACATCCATCCTATTCTGACATACTCTATTGTATGTACAAAGCATTTAGATGGTGAAGATCATTGCTTTTTCTGTGGGGCACAGGGTCCTTGATTCATGACTTATAAAAACACTCAGTTTTTATTGCAATGTCTTTTTTGCTGTCTCTAGACTATTCACAACAGTATAATTCATTTACATTGAGGTTGGCATCTAGAATGATGGTTCTTATCAACAGACCAGTTCAATGTGAGAATATCACATGAATCTATTGTCAAATATCTAATTACTTTCAAAATATCTGAATATACACACTCTAACTGTGGTTTCTCCTTGCAGAAAGAAAATGTACTGTGGAGAAGCCAGGCAATGGTGCACCTTGCTTTGCGCACACATTATAGTGCACAAGGGCCCAGGTTCAAGTCCTTGGTCCCTACCTGCAGGGGAAAGCTTCACAAGTGGTGAAGCAGGGCTACGGGTGTCTCAATAATAAATTCAATAATAAATATATGTATATAATTTTATTGAAATTTAAAAAGAAAGAAAATGTACTGCAGAAAGGAAAAAGGAAAAATGTTGGAACTCCTGTGTGGCTTTCATTAAAGATTCAAACTTTTCTTTACATAATGATTCCCATTGCAGCAATAAAACAATTTACACCTTTAAGGCTTTTGTAACACTTCTCTGGCACTGTAGAGCTTCTATGCTTAATTGTCATGTACTTTAAGAACAATAAGCCTTCTCTGTTGCATAGAAGACTGCATAATGCAAATTAGTTAATTAATTCATGGTAATAAGCTTTATAGTGACATTACCATGATTTCTATGTGCAGTAGTTTCCAGTAAAAAGGATGGGTGGGAACTCATCGGTTGTTTTCAGTAAGTCTGTTACTTCAGTCCTCAGAGGCCCTCACCCTAATTTTCTCCAACAAAAAGACAACTTAATTTTTCCTC
This sequence comes from Erinaceus europaeus, assembly GCF_950295315.1. Lineage (NCBI taxonomy): Eukaryota > Metazoa > Chordata > Mammalia > Eulipotyphla > Erinaceidae > Erinaceus > Erinaceus europaeus. Next base: position 48,205,587 of record NC_080167.1, read on the forward strand.
AAAGCCCACTTTTGAGATTGCTCTCTTAAAACATAACTATACCTTTCCCCAAAGTTCCACAGATAAGTTCCACTAATATTGAATAATTTCTTCCTCTGTATATTTTGCTTTTCTTATTGCGAGCTTTTTGAAAACAGGAAGTCTAATTTTGTGTCCCATTCATCTTTATAGTCACAATACCTACTTCCTGGCATTTTCTCAATAAAATGAATGAATTTAAACTCCATCTTGATAGCAATAGTAAAACCTATCTATCAAGAAAAACTCCAAGGAGTTTAAATAATTGGTTCCAATGAGGCATTATTGAAATAAATGCATTCCTTAAAAAGGGAAACTAAAAGCAGGACCTGATCAAATTACAGCAGGAACCTCACATCTCCACTATAGAGCCCCTACTTCCCCCAGTCCTGGAACCCTTGGATAGGGCCCACTTTCCCGTATGTGTCTCCCAATCCATACCAAATAATATTGTATCCACCGATCACAACCTAACCAACGTGATTGCCACCTCAACATGCTTCACCTCAGACTGTGTCCAGAGACTTCACATGTGGAATGACAACCCTTCAGCTTCATTACTCGGGTGAGACCTTTCCTTTCATAGTATACTCTAATTTCATCTCAGGTGGTTCACTTTCTAACAAAGTCCCATAACCTAGATATACACCAGTTTCTGTGAGAGAGAGCTTATATTCACACGTATCCATAAACTACTGCAAAATATATACCTGAAAGCAGAAGTACACTAGAGTTTGCAGTGAGTACCCCCCTAACACTTCCTCTCCACTATTCCAAGCTTTGGGTCCATGATTGCTCAACAATTTGTTTGACTTCGTATGTTAACTCTCCTTTCAGTCACCAGGTTCCAGATGCCATCAGGATGCTGGCCAGGCTTCCCTGGATTGAAGACCCACCAATGTGTCCTGGAGCTCAGCTTCCCCAGAGACACACCCTACTAGGGAAAGAGAGGCAGACTGGGAGTATGGACCGACCAGTCAACGCCCATGTTCAGCGGGAAGAAGAAGCGGGGAAGCAATTACAGAAGCCAGACCTTCTACCTTCTGCAACCCTCAATGACCCTGGGTCCATGCTCCCAGAGGGATAGAGAATGGGAAAGCTATCAGGGAAGGGGGTGGGTTATGGAGATTGGGTGGTGGGAATTGTGTGGAGTTGTACCCCTCCCACCTTATGGTTTTATTAATTAATCCTTTCTTTAAAAAAAGCAGAATCTTCATATCATCTCGCCTTCTTGTCTTTTATAATGCCTTACGAAAACTAAAATAAAGAATATCTCTGACCCTACCCCACATTTCAGATGACACAGTTTCATGATGATTCCTCGATATATTTATGATCCTTGTCACTTACAGAGTGGTTTATTTATTTGGTTGACTTTTTAACTTACAAACTTCTTGAGGAAATCTTAATGCATCAATAATTTTAACTATATTTTTAAAACATCAGAATTTTAATACAAGCAATATTGCTGAGGCAGAAGTACTGTAGGATGGCTTGTCAAAAAATAGAGCAGAGAACTCATCTTCATAAAAATTATACTTAACTGAAATTGGAACAATGAGTGGTGTTCAAAGAACCCATAAAATTCTGAAATTGTGTGATCAAGTTTTCGACAAATTAGCCCAAAACTTCAAGATCTGTTTCTCTGAACCAAATATCCATTAATTAATTATCCTTTTGAACCACTTTCAGTCTCTTGAGAACAATTTGATTACTTTAAATTTCCATGTAATTTCATATTTAACTGCTCAGACCAGTTAAACAGACATGGACAAAAAATCATATAAAATATTTAATATGATAAATTTACTAAAAAAAAAAAGTTAAAGAGTCTTGCTCTCTCAGGAATGATTTGGAAATAGCTATGAATGATTATATAGAACTTTTTGCACTTTTATATATAGTGTAAGAAAATGAAGGTGAACATAAAACTAGGAGATGCTATTCTAGAAATAAAAAAATGATACAAAGAAATAGAAAGATAGGGGTCAGGTGACAGGGGAGCAGGTTAAGCACACACGGTGTGAAGCAGAGGGACCAGCATAAGGATCTTGGTTCGAGCCTCTGCAGGTGGGTCACTTCACAATTGGTGAAGCAGGTCTGCAGGTGTCTTTCTTTCCCCCTCTCTGTCTTCCCCTCTTCTCTCCATTTCTCTCTGTCTTATCCAACAACAAGGACATCAATGATAAGAATAATAATAACCACAACAATGATAAAACAAAAAGGACACCAAAAGGGGGGAAATGGCCTCCTGGGACAATGGATTTGTATACAGGCACTGAGCCCCAGCAATAACTCTGGAGGCAAAAAAAAAAATAAAATAAAATGGAAATACATCCCATGCTCATGGATTGGAAGAATTAATATCATTAAAATGAATAGTCTACCCAAAGCCATATACAAATTTAATGCGATAACCATCAAAGTCCCACCAAGTTTCTTTAAGAGAATAGAAAAAAATTACAATCATTTATCTGGAACCAGAATATACCTAGATCACCAAAACAATCTTGAAGAAAAGAAGCAGAAATGGGGGCATCACACTTCCAGATCTCAAACTATATTATAAGACCATCATTATCAAAACAGCCTGGTACTGGAATAAAAACAGGCATACAAACTAATGGAACAGAATTTAAAGCCCAGATCTAAACCCCTACATCTATGGACAACTATATTTTTGATAAAGGGGCCCAAAGTATTAAATGAAAGAAGACAGCTTTCTTCTATAAATGGTGCTGGGAAAACTAGGTTGAAACATACAAAAGAATGAACCTTAACCACTTTATCTCACCAGAAACAAAAGTCAACTACAAATGGAACAAGGACCTGGATGTTAGACCAGAAACTATCAAATACTTAGAGGAAAACATTGATGGAACACTTCCCACCTAAACCTCAAGGACATCTTTGATGATACAAACCCAATTGAAAGGAAGAATAAAACAAAAATAAATCAATAGGACTACATCAAATTGAAAAACTTCTACACAGCAAAAGAACTCATCACTCAAAGAGACCCCTCACAGAATGTGAGATCTTCATATGCCACACATCAGACAAGAGACTAATAACTAAAATATATAAACAGTTCACACCAAACTTAGCAATAAAAAGGCAAATGACCCTATCCAAAAATGGACAGAGGATATGAACAGAATATTCACTACAGAAGAGATCCAAAAGGGTAATAAACAAGAAAAATTACTCCAGGTTTAAGATTGTTAAGAGAAATGCAAATAAAAACAACATTGAGATACTACCTCACCCCTGTGAGAATGTCATACATCAAAAAGGACAGCAGCAACAAATGCTGGAGAGGTTGTGGGGACAAAGGAACCCTCCTACATTGCTGGTGGGAATGAAATTGTTCCAACCTCTGTGGAGAGAAGTCTGGAGAATCCTCACAAGGCTAGAAATGAATCGTCCTTATGACCCAGTAATTTCTCTCCTAGAGATAAATCCCAAGTGCTCCATAACACACAACCAAAAAGATATGTGTACATCTATGTTCACAGCAGCACAATTCATAATAGCTAAAACCTGGATGCAAAGCAGGTGCCCAACAACGGATGAATGGCTGAGAAAGCTGTGGTATATTTACACGATGGAATACTACATAGCTATTAAGAACATTAAACCCACCCTCTCTAACCATCTTGATTGGAGCTAGAAGGAAGTATTATAAGTGAGATAAATCAGAAAAACAAGGACGAGTATGGGATGATCCCACTCATAAACAGAAGTTGAGAAACAACAACAGAAAGGGAAACTCAAAGCAGAATGTGACTGAGTTTGTGGGCCTCTACAGGACTTTGCCCTCAATGTAGAACAATAATAGGGACTTCCCCACTCTCCAAAGGGAGGCTGGATCAACATACTCTGTCATTCAAGGAAAAATGGTTCTGAAATGACTGAAGCCTAGAATGTTTCTAGCTATGACCATGGAATTCAAACTCAAACCTACAGGGATGCAGAGTTTACACAGGCTCATGTGCTGAATATGAATAGACATTGGTCCCACATCAGATCAGTGGGATCTACAGTTAGTGGTATTTATATACTATACCCTTATTTGGGAGTTACTCTCTGCCCTGATCCAGCTTTCTAGTCTTATTTCCAACTCTGACACCATCTCCACAAACAATACCTTTAGCCTACCTGCACGTTAGTTGTCAGGCTTAGGCAATAATGAGTAAAGTCATAGGTCCCTTGAACTATACCTAAAATTGACACCCTAAACTTTCCAAAATAGAGACCCCCAAATCTCATCTGTTATATTATTTTTCTAATTTTTCAGTATTTAGTGCTAATTATTTATTGAATAGAAACAGCCAGAAATTGAGAGGGAAGAGGGAGCTAGGGAGAGAAAGAGAGGTACACCTGCAGTACTGGTTCACCACTTGCAAAGCTTTCCCTAGGCAGGTGGGGACCAGGGACTCAAACCTGGGTTCTTGAGCATTGTAACATGCGCTCATCCAGGTGTGTCACCGACTGGCCCCCATCTGCTATATTCTTACCTTTAGGTTTCTGATTATTAAACAATTTGTTCTGCTTTATATCTTAATGCTTTTTCAGCCACCAAGTTTTAGATGACCTCACCACATGTTACACTATGGTAGTGTGAGACATGATGCCAACCTGACTTCCCTAGACAGAAAATCTCACCAATGAGTCCTGGAACCCCACCTCTCCAGACCCCTGCCTCAGTAGAGAAAGATAGAAACAGGCTGGGAATATAGATGGGTCTGCCAATGCCTGTGCCCAGAGGAGAACCAGTTACAGAAGCCAGACCTCCCCACTTCTGCACCCCATAATGATCCTGGGTCCAGAGATGCCAGACCTGGGATATCAACCCCTTCAGCTCCAATACTCTAGTGAGCCTTTTCCTAACTCATAGGACGCCTTAATTCCATTTTTGGTGGCACACTTCCTAACAAAGACACAGAATCTAGAAATAGACAAGGGCCTAGGAGAGAGGGCACAAGTGCACATGTATCTATAAGTTAGGGGAAAACATATACCTTAAGATAAAAATGCACAATAGTTTGCAGTGACTTAATAAATGCAACAATCAAGCAGAAAAACTTAAAAAAGACACCATAAAGTACTTATTTTATTATTATTATTATTATTATTATTATTATTATTATTTTAACAGATCACTGCTCAGTTTTGGTTTATATTGGTGTGGAGGATTGAACCTGGGACTTCTGAGCCTCAGGCATGACAGTCTGTTTGCATAACCATTATGCTGGCAAACGCTGGAAGAAGAACCATTATGCTATCCCTCCACCCTCTCTTGCCTTCTCTACCTCCTCCTGCTCTCTTCTACTTCTTTGTAAACCTCAGAAAGGTTTATTGGGCAAACTAGAAATCTGGATCCAGGGAGTTCACTTTTCATGCCTGTCAACCATTCTCTTAATGTATCTTCTCATGCAATATACTCTTTTGAGTTAATTCTTTCACAAGTGGAAGAGTTTAACTATATTTTATGGGTTCACTACTCTACAGATCTCTGATAATATCAACTCTAAGGAGGAGAAAATATCATTTCTCATATCATATGAGAAAACAGTGGAGAGGGTTCCTGTTGAATCACTTATGATTTTGCACCGAGGGCATTTTGTGCTTCTTTGTACCAAATCAGCCTGCTTAAAGAATAAAACATAGAAGTTTTGTGATAATAAATGAGATGTGTGTAGTCCCATACTCATAAACCCCTATTGTTCATGCACATCAACACTTTTACCAGTGACAAAAGAAAAATGAAGGCCAACTAACAACCCATTCCTTCCTCTTATACTATCAGAAAGGAACTTTTTATAGCATTACAGATTCACCATATGTACATACATTTATTCATGTGAATTAAATGTTTGGAAGCTCATCAAGTGTTTTTTTTTTTCTAAATATAATGTAATTACTTTAAATTTTAAGTTTAAGGAGAGTAATTGTTAGAGTAATGCACCAATATACATGTTTGTATCCTGGTTATTTCTTTTTCCCTATGAAATCCTTGGGGCACAGCCTAACTCTGTCAATGCTGTTGTTATTAGAACTTCACCACTTGGGCCAACTTTTTCAGCTAGAGAGAAAAAAGAAAAATATAGCACCAAAGCTTCCCCTGTGAGTTGGAAGCTGGGTTTGAATCTGTGTCGAGTGTCATAAAGGCTTGGCACTGGAGCTACAAATCCAATGCTCTCAGCAGCCATTTTTTTCCCTTTGTATTTTCTATTTTATATTTTTCCTCTTTTTGAAAATATTTTATTTTCTTTATTTATTTGTTGGCTAGAAACAGAAATCAAGGGGAAGGGGGTAATAGGGAGAGAGACAGAGAGACACCTGCAACACTGCTTCAACACTCACAAAGCTTTCCCACTGCAGGTGGGGATCAGGGACTTGAACCCTGGTGCTTACACATTGTAACATGTGCGCTCAACCAGGTGTGCCATCACCTAGCCTCTCATTTTTTTATTTCTTTCTATTTTATTTGATACAATAGAGAGAAAATTAAGGAGGTGGGAATAGAGAGGGAGAGAGAAAGACACCTGTAGACCTGTTTCATGATTTGCGAAGCATCCTCCCTGAAAGTGCGTAACGGGTTCAAACCTGGGTCCTTGTGCATGGTAATGTGTGTACTCAACCTGGTGCACCACCAAATTATCCCCCTTTTTAGTAAAAAAAAAAAATATATATATATATATAGATGTAGATAGGTAGATATAGATATATATCTATAGATCTCTCTCTCTCTCTCTCTCTCTCTCTCTCTATATATATATATATATATATATATATATTGAAATTCTTTCCCTTTGCAGTCTGCAATCTTCATATATATGAACCACTATAGCATTAAAACATACACACTTAAGCATTTGTACCAACCCTTAAAACGCAATACACAGGGGAAGTACAATTTTAACCAAGTTTTCACAATGGCTACACATTTCCAGAGCCTACTACAGTTGTCAGGCACCCCAAACTGCAAAATCATTGTGCAAAGATCAGTTTGTATTATAAAACTGACAGCAGGGGGACGGGTGGTAGCACAGCAGGTTAAGTGCACGTGGCTCAAAGCACAAGGACTGGCATAAGGATCCCAGTTTGAGCCCCCAGCTCTCCACCTGCAGGGGAGTCGCTTTACAGGTGGTGAAGCAGGTCTGCAGATGTCTATCTTTCTCTCCCCCTGTATTCCCCAACTCTCAATTTCTCTCTGTCGTATCCAACAACTGATGACATCAACAACAACAATAATAACCACAACAAGGCTACAACAACAAGGGCAACAAAAGGTGGGGGGGGGATGGCCCCCAGGAGCAGTGGATTCATGCTGCAGGCACTGAGCCCCAGCAATAACCCTGGATGTAAAAAACAAAAACAAAAACGAGAGAAAACAAAACAAACAAACAAAAAAAAACCTGACAGCAGACTTAGGGTCAGCAGACCATCTTAAAGTCATAAACTGAATGAATTGGGAAGGAAAATGAAGACTCTCAGAGAGAAACAGGGTTTGTTTGTTTATTTATTTATTTATTTATTTATTTATTGCCAGCAGGGTTATCGCTGGGGCTTTGTGCTTGCATTATGAATCCACCGCTCCTGGCAGCCTTTTTTTCTTCTTTCTATTTTTATTTGGCAGGACACAGAGAAATTGAGAGACAGAGAGACAGAGAGGGGGAGAGAAAGACATCTGAAGAACTGTTTCACCACTTATGAAGCATTCCTCCTGTAGGTGGGGAGTGGAGGCTCAAACCTCTGTCTTTGCTCATGGCAATATAAGCACTTAACTAAGAACACCACCACACAGTCCCTAAGACAGTATTTTCCATGATAAAATGATATAGTTTTTTTGTTTGTTTGTTTATTTGTTTTCAGTGTTCTTTATTTATTTTATTATTTTATTTTATCTTGATATGCAGAGAGAGAGAAAGACACAGAAACACCAGAGCACTGCACAGCTCTGGCTTATGGTGATGTGGGGGATTGAGGGGTTGAGCCTGGGCAGGAGACTCTCCTTACATAACCATTATGCTATCTACCCCCAACCAACCAACCAGTCTCCCAATCTCCTTCTTTCTTTCTCTCTTTGTCTCTTTCTTTCTTTTTCTTCCTTCCTTCCTTCCTTCCTTCCTTCCTTCCTTCCTTCCTTCCTCTCTCTCCCCCTCCCTCCCTCCCCCTTCTTTTCCTTCCTCTACTCCCTCCCTCCCTCTCTCTCTCTCTCTCTTCCTTTCTTCCTTTCTCTCTCTCTCTCTCTCTCTCTCTCTCTCTTTCTTTCTTTCTTTCTTTCTTTCACCAGAACACTGCTCAGCTCTAGTTTATGGTGGTATGGGGGAAGAGTCTCTTTATATAACCATTATGCTATCTACCCCCAACCAACCAATCTCCCCCTTCCTTCCTTTCTTTCTTTCTTTCTTTCTTCATTTTTTGTTTTTAATTTCTTTATTGGGAATTAATGTTTTACATTCAACAGTAAATACAATAGTTTGCACATGCATAACATTCCCCAGTTTCCCATATAACAATACAACCCCTAATAGGTCCTCTATCATCCTTCATGGACCTGTATTCTCCCTACCCACCTACCCCAGAGTCTTTTACTTTGGTGCGATATGCCAAATCCATTTCAGGTTCTACTTGTGTTTTCTTTTCTGATCTTGTTTTTCAACTTCTGAGAGTGAGATCATCCCATATTCATCCTTCTGTTTCCGACTTATTTCACTTAACATGAATTTTTCAAGGTCCATCCAAGATCGTCTGAAAACAGTGAAGTCACCATTTTTAACAGCTGAGTAGTATTCCATTGTGTATATATACCACAACTTGCTCAGCCACTCATCTGTTGTTATCACTGTTCTTTTTTTTTTTTTTTTTTAGTTTTTAACCAGAGCACTGTTCAGCTCTGGCTTATGGTGGTACCGGGGATTGAACCTGGGACTTTGGAGCCTCAGGCATGAGAGTCTGTTTGCATAACCATTATGCTGTCTACCCTCCTCCAAATAACATAGTTTTATAGGACTTCACATAAAGGAAACTCCCATGCACTGATGAGACTTCCATTGGACATTTTTCCATTGAAGAGTGAACAGGGTAGTGAAAATCACGATGTGATATCCTATCAATCTCCTTGGACTATTTTTAAATTAATTACCAGGAAAGTTAGGAATAAAAGGAGAAAATTGAGCTAAGATAGTGAATCTCTGGTAACCTGTCTCCAAAAGCTCCCCCAACAGAATTGTGTTTAACAGTGCATACAAGGCTCTTTATTTGATGTTTAGTTTTGATTCTAAATGGATATGTCATTCCTTTTTCATTGCTTTATAGCAAATTTTCAGATATATTTGTATTCAAGAGATGCTTAGATCAAAAGATCATATTCATAGTAAATTATTATAGAAAGATTTTGAAGTTTTAATGAATTCAATAATTTGTCCCTCCCTTTCTGAAGCACAGTGGGTGGTAGCATTTGTTTCTCTATTCTCTAGTGTACCATTTAGGATGCAATTCATATCACAGACAGTATGAATTGCAAATTTAGAACATTAAGCTATAACTCTTGTTGGGAAGTTGAAACAATAAAGATGTATCATATCTAAATAAATTATTGTACTCAATTGTTGTGTAGCAAGGAGAAAGGGCCAAAAGTCATATTGACTCCTTCTTTTACTACTCAATACTATTCAAAATGCCCCGAATTTATACAATGATTGATTGGTGGGTGCTTCTGAGACAGGGTGTGCTAGAGTTGACAGGGATAATACCAATCTGAGGAACAGACAACACCCCCTGAAAGCAGAAGTACACTAGAGTTTGCAGTGAGTACCTCCCTAACACTTCCTCTCCACTATTCCAAGCTTTGGGTCCATGATTGCTCAACAATTTGTTTGGCTTTGTATGTTAACTCTCTTTTCAATCACCAGGTTCCAGATGCCATCAGGATGCTAGCCAGGCTTCCCTGGATTGAAGACCCCATCAATGTGTCCTGGAGCTCAGCTTCCCCAGAGACACACCCTACTAGGGAAAGAGAGAGGCAGACTGGGAGTATGGACCGACCAGTCAACGCCCATGTTCAGTGGGGAAGCAATTACAGAAGCCAGACCTTCTACCTTCTGCAACCCTCAATGACCCTGGGTCCATGCTCCCAGAGGGATAGAGAATGGGAAAGCTATCGGGGGAGAGGGTGGGAAATGGAGATTGGGTGGTGGGAATTGTGTGGAGTTGTACCCCTCCTACCCTATGGTTTTGTTAATTAATCTTTTCTTAAATAAAAAAAATTAAAAAAATATTTCTTGTTTTCTTTGTAAATAGGAGGGTCCAAAGGTGACTTCACAGAGAATAACATAAAATGACAGAATTATGTAAAGCTTCCTGTTTTCTCAAGAGTGGATTTTTTAAAATTTTCAAGTATTTTATTTTAATGGGAGAGAGAAAAAGAGACCACAACACTTCTTCAGCTCTGGCTTGGAGTCAAAGGGAAATTGAACCTAGGACTTTGTAGCCTCAGGTATGATAACCTTTTTGCATAACTATTATACTAACTCCCCAGTCCTTAAGAGCTGTTTTTAGACAAGATATTTGCAAAGGTGTTTTTTTTTTATTTTCTCCTTCCATCTCTACCAAAATTATCCTTTCAAAATGAAATAGCACCATGCATATAGTGTGTGTATGTATATATTTTTTCCTTAATTGTCAATTTATATATTTTTCTTCTCCCTTTGGTAGAACATTTCTTAGGCATCCCAGTATAAAATCAATAGTTCTGAAGTATAATGTAAAACACTGTATCAATAAATTGTTATTTTAACTGGCCCAAAACTCTTGCTTATTCTTAGTTATAACATTTGTCCCCTGTCTTGTTTCCAAAATATTAATGTGCATATATTAATATGAACAGAGATTTTATATAATATTATTTATGCATGTGTGTAGTTGCAAAGATAACAATTATTCACATTATTTCCTAATCAGACTCTTAGTGAATCAATAGTACATTGCTATATTCCATGTTATCATAACTTCCATTTCTGAGTCCTTATTATTGGAACTATCTATACTATAATTCACATGAAAATTCTTAATTCTTTTTTCTACACTCTTTAGTCATTTGGTCACCCCAAACCATGGTAATCAATATAAACATACACTAAGTCCTAATATTCATTTCTCTAACACATGCTTTTTCAGATATTTTTCTTTTGTCTTCCCATTAACAATATAAATCTTGTACAACTGTACAAGAAAAACTCTCTGCCAACATTCTGTAAATTCTAGGACTATATTTGGTCTATTTATTCTCAATTCACCATTTACTGCCTCTACTCCAAAACCAGAGTTGACCATTGCATATAAATCTTAAGAGATTGTTACTATGTTCATGTAATAAAGACAGAAAGCAGTACTACTGCATTTGACTAATGGATGAGCAAAGTAGTGAAGTAGAAACAGAAACATAGAAAATAGATATGCAGGGAGTCGGGCAGTAGTGCAGTGGGTTAAGTGCACGTGGCGCAAAGCGCAAGGACCTGCATACTGATCCGGCCGGTTCAGGGCCCTGGCTCCCCACCTGCAGGGGAGTCACTTCAGAAGCGGTGAAGCAGGTCTGCAGGTGTCTATCTTTCTCTCCGCCTCTCTGCATTCCCCTCCTCTCTCCGTTTCTCTCTGTCCTATCCAACAACAATGGCATCAATAACTACGACAACAATAAAAACCAAGGGAGACAAAAGAAAATAAATATTTTTTTAAAAAGGAAATAGATACGGAGTAGGAGCATGTGTGCTCATGTACACATGCATGTTGACATGGTAAAAACAAAATCTTTAACTACAGTTGGGTGAGATTCAAATCTAAGGGAAAAGGTTGAAATGATTTAAAAAAAGGGATAAAGAGATTTTTCACTTCCACTTTAGATGTACTGAATAGAAGAATGAAAAAAAAAAGTTATCTTCCACCCCCCCCAAAAATAGAAAAGATGAGATAAACCACAACTATTAGTGATTTGAGGTGGTAGGGCTAAATGTTCAAGCCTATCCTTCCTCAGTGGAGATGTATGGATATGAAAGTCAATGGATTGCAAGAAGACTCAGAACAGGAGGGACTTATACTCACCTACAAGCATATTTCCGTGTTGGTGTAAGTATGGAGATAGAAAAAGGATTAAAAATCTACCCTTCTACTTGGATTATTTTCCCAAAGACTTACTGTGTCCTGGAGCCCCACTTCCCCGGAACTCTACCCCACTAGAGAAAGAGACACACAGGCTGGGAGTATGGATCGAACTGCCAATGCCCTTTTGAGCAGGAAAGCAATTACAGAAGCCAGTCCTTCCACCTTCTGCACCCCACGATGACCTTGGGTCCCTACTCCCAGAGGGTTAAAGAATAGGAAAGCATAGGGGTTGGGCGGTGGCGCAGTGGGTTAAGCGCATGTGGCGCAAAGCACAGGGACCGGCCAAGGATTCCGGTTAGAGCCCCCGGCTCCCCACCTGGGAGTTGCTTCACAGGCGGTGAAGCAGGTCTGCAGGTGTCTATCTTTCTCTCCCCCTCCCTGTCTTCCCCTCCTTTCTTCATTTCTCTCTGTCCTATCCAACAACGATCAACATCAACAATGGCAATAAAAATAACCACAACGAGGCTACAACAAAAAGGGGGAAAAATGGCCTCCAGGAGTGAAAGTTTCTCACATTCCACACAAAAATGTTTGATTTAAGATAAGTCTACCATACAGTCACCAGAGCAAAAAGAAACTTAACAATCGGGGGAAGGTAACATCAAGACATACAGTAATAAACGAATCAGATTCTGGATTACCAGATGTTGAAAGTATCAAATGAATAATTTAAATTAACTGTAATTAATATGTAAAGTGTAGGTGGGAAATTTGCACAAAAACCTAGGAATATTATAGAGACAAAGCTGTAAGAATGAGTCAAAGGGAAATTCTGTTTACAACAAATTAGGTGAAATGAACAGAGAATCTCACTCCAGAAGAAATAGATTACCTAGACAACCATACTTAAATAAATTAAATATATCTAAGTCCTAATTACAAAAAAAAAAAAAATTGACACATCTAATCCATGGTCCAGATGACTTTAATTCATTTCATTTTAAAATATCCTGATATCAAAAGAAAGTGTGAGTAATAAAAATGTCAAGATACAGATAGTCACTATCTTTTACTTAAAGAATTAAAAATATCTTAAATGTAAAAAAACAAATAGGGAAAGATAGTTCTTTTAATACATATCATTATGGACTTGCATAATGAATCTCAGAGGTTGGTTTTTACTTAACTCCATAAATTTAAATGTCAAAAGAAGAAGCCACGAGTGAGAAAGATAGGCAGTTGGTGTTCTGAAAGAACTAAGTCTACTTATCCTGGTGGAGAACAGGTGAGATAGCTAATCAAAGAAATATACTACAATTCCTTTTGTTAAGATCTCTTTTATGGCTCAGATTTTGCTCTATATTGGTGAATGTTCCACGTGAGATTGAAAAGAAATGTGTGCTCTGTTGTTGGAAGAAGTGGTTTATAAATGTCAATTAGATCTCACTGATTTATGGTGCTGTTCCCTTCAACCATATCTTCACTGATTTTCTGCCTGCTGGGTATGTCACTTACTAATAAAGGGGTGTTGAGGGCTCCAACTGTAATTGTGAATTTGTCTCTCTCTCCTTGTTGTTCTGTTTTGTTGCTTCACATACACTGAGACTCTGTTGTTAGGCACAGACACATTAATAATTATTATGTCCCTGATAATATTTTGGCTTTGAAGTTTGCTTTGTCTGAAATAAATGTAGGCACTGCAGCTATGCTTTGGTTAGTTTTAGCCTGTTATATCTTTACGTTTACAATTAATATATGTTCCTTTATATTTGTTCAAACAACATGTAGTTGAGTATAGTTTTGTCTTTTATAAACGTTGTTGCTGTCATTTAATTAATACATTTTCATCCATTTACATATGTACAAATTCTTCTCAAGGAAACTGGAGTTAATGTTTTATTCAATAAAAACACCATCAATATATTATAAACTTCATTTTGAACTAAAGTAGGATAAGTTACTGTACTAATCTTATTTAAAGAATGAGAGAACTATTGATACAAATCCTTCTACAAAGACCTTAAACTTTCCTCCATTTCTCTTCAAGCTTTCACCTGTTTTGAATGCTTCTATCAGAGTTAAAATAATTAAATCTCTCACAAGTGAAACAAGTATTTACATATGGAAATGGTTCTATCGCTTCGCATTTCATTCAGGTCAACTTTGGCAAATAAGTTTTATTCAGAACAGCATAAAGAAATACCAACATATACAATTTTTGAGGTTTTGAAAAATGTTCCACTGAAGTTAGGAATAAAATACCATAATTACAAACATTATTTTATATAATTCTCTATATTTTGATTATTATTCATGTTGTATACTATTTGTCTATGTATATATGTGTATATATGTATACACACGTGTGTGTGTTATGCTCATAAAAATTCACTGATTAAAAATAAAAATCAGCAACTTAAAAACTGCTGGTTCTTAAGTTCACGTGTGAGCAAACATTGTTTGACTATGCAATTATCAAAATATCCTAAGGGATTCATATGATCATTTTCTCATTTAAATACATACATCTAAAGATAACACTACTGGGTATTTGTGAATTAAGAGCATAGTGCCCATAAGCTGTCATATCACCTCAAGAACTTTAGTTTTGTGGTTATTATCACCACATTTATACTTATTTGCAAGTTTTCCCATGTCTCAGTATTTTATAAATGTGTCAATTCCTAGGAGGTCCACTGATAATAAGTACTTTGCAAGATGGAAAAGGACGATAAAGAATGGTTCAATCACTGCAAGAAGTCATTTGAGTAAAAACACATGCTCTCATTCTTACTCAACTTTTTCTTTCATAGCACTTTCAATATCCCAATGGTTTCCCTGTCCTATATGTGAAAATTTATTTATTTATTTTATTTATTTGCCTCTAGGATTATTGCCAGGGCTCGATGCCAGCATTATAAATGTACTGCTCCTGGCAGTTTTTTTTTTTCCATTTCAATTTTATTAGATAGGACAGAGAGAAATTGAGAGGGGAGGGAAAGATAGGAAAGGGGAGAGATATACACCAGGTTCCATGAGATAGAGCATATGTTCACACATATCCATAAACTAGGGCAAAATATATACCTGAAATCAGTAGTACACTAAAGTTTGCAGTGAGTACCCCCCCAACACTTCATCTCCACTTTCCAACCCTTGGGTCCATGATTCTTCAACAACTTGTTTGGCTTTGTATGTTAACTCTCTTTTCAGCCTCCAGGTTCCAGATGCCATCAGGATGCAGGCCAGGCTTCACTGGACTGAAGACCCCACCAATGTGTCCTGGAGCTCTGCTTCCCCAGAGACCCACCCTACTAGGGAAAGAGAGAGGCAGACTGGGAGTATGGACAGACCAGTCAACGCCCATGTTCAGCGAGGAAGCAATTACAGAAGCCAGACCTTCCACCTTCTGCAACCCACAACACCCTGGGTCCATGCTCCCAGAGGGATCGAGAATGGGAAAGCTATTCTCGGGATGGGATATGGAGATAGGGTGGCAAGAATTGTGTGGAATTGTAGCCCCCCATCCCATATTTTGTTAATGTCTCCTTTCTTAAATAAAAAAAAAGGGGAGAGAAAGATAAAAACTTGCAGACCCACTTCACTATTTGTGAAGCGCCCCTTACCCCCAAAGGTGGGGTTCTGATCGGGGATTCCAACCAGGACTCCAGTGTGCTACTGTCCAGCCACCTGAAAATGTATTGAAATGGATTTTCAGAATGCTCAAATTAAAATAAATTAAGACTAGAAAAAAGGCAGATGACAAGAAAAAGACTCTCACCAATATATCCTAGAACCCCATCTCTCTATAGCTCTGTCACACTAGAGAAAGACAGAAACAGGCTGAGAATATCAGTCGACCTGCCAATGTCCATGTTCAGCAGAGAATCAATTACAGAATCCAGATCTTCCACCTTCTGCTCCCCATAATGATCCTGGGCCCAATATTCCCAAAGGAATAAAGAATAGGAAATCTTATAATGAAGGGGATGGGATGCAGATCTCTGGTAGTGGGAATTGTGTGGAATTTTACTCCTTTTATCCAACAGACTTGTCGATCATATAGGCTCCTAAGCTGAATATGGGCCCCAGATCAGATCAAATCGATGGGGTTTACAGTCAACAATATTTATACACCTTTCCCATATTTGGGAGCTACTCTCTTCCCTGATCCAGCTTTCTGGTCCTTTTTCCAGCCATGACATCATCTCCCCAACAATAACTTAGATCTACCTGCATATTAGATATCAGGCTCAGGGAAAAAAAAACTAGTATAGACATGGGCCCTTTGGAATATAACTAAAATAGGACTACTAACTATCTACAAAACAGAGGACCCCCCCAACTTTTCATCTGAACTTGTCTAGCTTTTAGGTTCATAATTAATCAACAATTTGCTTGGCCCTATATATAAACTCTTCTTTTCAGCCACCAGGTTCCAGATGCTAACATGATGCCAGCTGAACTTCTCTGGGCAGATGACTCTATCAATGTGTCCTGGAGCCCTGCTTCCCCAGAACTCCGCCCCACTAGGGAAAGAAAGAGACAGGCTAGGAATATCAGTCTACCTACCAACACCCATGTTCAGCAAGGAAGCAATTACAATAGCCAGACCTTCCACCTTCTACGCCCCATAATGACCTTGGGTCCATACTCCCAGAGGGTTACAGAATGGGAAAGCTGTCAGGGGAGGGGATGGGATACAGAGTTCTGGTGGTGGGAATTGTGTGGAGTTGTACCCCTCTTATCCTATGGTTTTTGTCAGTGTTTCATTTTATAAATATTTTTTTAATTTAATAAAAAATGTTTTAAAAGAAACCATAGAAAGACAAAGGCAGGCAGGTTGGGCTATAGCGCAGCGGGTTAAGCGCATGTGGCACAAAGCACAAGGACCGTCATAAGGATCCCAGTTCAAGCCCCCAGCTCCCCACCTGCAGGGGAGTCACAGGTGGTGAAGTAGGTCTGCAGGTGTCTTTCTCTCCCCCTCTCTGTCTTCCCCTCTTCTCTACATTTCTCTCTGTCCTATCCAACAACAAACGACATCAATAATAACAATAATTATAACAACAAGGGCAACAAAAGGGGGAAAAATGGCCTCCAGGAGCAGTGGATTCATGGTGCAGGTACTGAACCCCACCAATATCCCTAGAGGTAAAAAAAAAAAAGAAAGAAAAAGGCAACTGTATTTCTGTTTGTGGTAAGTCATATGCTACTGATTCTTGTACTAGTTTATTAGATTATATATTAGGTGAATGGAGGTCATGCAGCAGTGCACACTGGTTAATCCCAAATAATTCAAAGCACAAGGACTGGCTCAAGGATCCTGATTCGAGCCCCAGGCTTCCCACATGCAGGGGAATTGCTTCACAAGGAGTGAAGCAAGTCTACAGTTGTCTATCTTTTTCTCTTCCTCCATGTCTTCCCTTACTCTCTCAATTTCTCTTCGTCCTATCCAACAAGTACAACAGCACCAATGCCACCACCAACAACAAGGGAAAAAAGATGGCTTCCAGGAGCAGTGGATTCATAGTGCAGGCACTGAACCCCAGCGATAACTCTAGAGGCAAAATATATATATATATATATATATATATATATATATATATATATATATATTTCTGTACATGTACACATACATATATATGTGCATACACACACACACGCGCACACACACACACACACACTCACACTCACACTCACAGTTAGATATTTCTTTGCCACCAGAGTTGTCTTAGGACATTTGAGCTACAGCAGTGGTTCTTCATTGATCCAAAGGTTGTTGGATGTCTGACTGGAACAATATAATAATTTACTTTCCTGGGTGTCCAGCTCACTGACATCCTGAACTCCTTGGAACTTTTCAACTTACAAAATCATATACATGATAAAGCCTATTTCTGGTAATCTCTCTGTCTCTCTGGAGAATCCTAATATATTAGACATTGCATTACAATATAGAAAGGATTATATTTTTCCATTATATGTTGCTTATTAAAATTTAGTATTGTCTGAATTTTCTGAGGAAGAAACAACACAATGTATACTCTGGAGCAAATTCTTTACTTCTTTGGTAATTCGTGTGTTCAGGAGCCCTTCAGATGGAATAGGAAGAGGCAGAGGTTGTATAATACAGGATATAAGAAATATTGCATTACCGAACTCAACTTAGTAATGGAAGTTTTAAGTTTGTATATATATATATGTGTGTGTGTGTGTGTGTGTGTGTGTGTGTGTATCTTTACATATATTACATAGTCTCCTTACATCTTATACTTTATCCATTTTTTAAAATGTTTTATTCATAAAAAGGAAAAATTGACTAAACCATAGGATAAGAGGGGTACAAAATCACAAAATTCCCACCAACAGAACTCTGTATCCCATCCCATCCCCTGATAGCTTTCCTATTCTTTATCCCTCTGGGAGTACCGTCACAGGATCATTATGGGGTGCAGAAGGTGGAAGGTCTGGCTTCTGTAATTGCTTCCCCACTAAACATGGGTGTTGTCAGATGCCAATCCATACTCCCAGCCTGTCTCCTGACCTGTCAACACCCATGTTCAGCAAGGATGCAATTACAGAAGCCATACCTTCCACCTTCTGCACCTCATAATGACCCTGGGACCATATTCCCAGAGGGATAAAGAATAGGAAAGCTATCAGGAGAGGGGATAGGATACGGAGATCTGGTAGTGGGAATTGTGTGGAACTGTACCCCTCTTATCCTAAGGTCTTTTCAGTGTTTTCATTTCATAAATAAAAAGAAAAATAAAAGATAAAAAAAGAAAAGAAAATCAACAATAATGTTTATATAGTGATTCTCCAGTTAAATCTCTTTGAAGTAGTTATGATTTTTATCTTCACTTCACACCTGAGACACCAGACCCAGAATCATGAATAAACTTGGCTATGGTCATAAAAAAAGAGAGATATTGCATTATTGTGGCTCTTCTAAAAGAAAATGCACCTATTCTTTCATAAAGGAAACCTACAATTGCATCCTGAATCTTCAGACAGCCTATAGACTACTAATCATTTTCTGATAGTTTTCATTTTGTTTTAAAAATACTGGATGTCTGGGGTTCAGGTGGTAGTGCAGCAGGTTAAGTGCACATGGTGAGATGTGCAAGGACCAGTGTAAGGATCCCAGCTCCCCGCTCCCCACCTGCTGGGGGGTCGCCTCACAAGTGGTGAAGCAAGTCTGCAGGTGTCTATCTTTCTCTCCCCCTCTATGCTTTCCCCTCCTCTTTCTATTTCTTTCTGTCCTATCCAATTACATCATCAGTGGGAACAACAACAACAACAACAAGGGCAACAAAAAATGAGAAAAAATGACATCCATGAGAAATGAATTCATGGTACAGCCACTGAGCCCCAGCTATAACCCTGGGGGCAAAAACCAACCAAACAAATAAATAAAATACTGGGATGTCATAAGTTTTTTTTCAACAAAATATGTATTGATTTCTTCTTACAAATATTAATCACAATTGTTATTCATTTCTAAATTTAGATTTCAAATCTTAGGTATGTGCAGATGTGTTTATATACATCATAAACATTTTTATGACCACATACTAACTTATTTTATTTAAATATCTATGTCTATGAAAATATTTTAAGACCTATATAAGAATATACTAATAATGACTGTATAATGCAATTCAGTCATAGCAAGAGCATATATGTGTCTATAATATGAATATCACATACAGTAAAACCCATTATAACATAGTACCTAACTCTTTTTTAACTTTAACAATTTGATTTCTTTTATGTGGCTTATGTTTTGATGGGTATGGAATTTATAAAATTCAAATCTTAATACTGTAGAAGCATTTAGATTTGATAATATCCTTCTGTCATAGTAGTTTTCACATAAAATTTAGTAAAATATTAAGAAAGCTCTGCATATTGATGAACTAAATCAAAATTCATATCTTAAGAAACATGATATTAGGATAGGCAAAATGCTATTTAATATTTCATGATTTATTTTAAAACCATATAGCTAGTGGATAATAGTCATCAGAATTCTCTACTGCTATTTTAGGATGTTGGAAAAGAGTATTTAACTTTTTTTTTCATGTAGAGACTATTGGTCTCAACTAAATATTCATAACATAGAAACCAAAATGAGTCCAGGTCTGTTTGGACCTGAATTAGTTTGTGAAAGGGTACTATAAGAGACTGTAGTAGAAAAAAAAAAAACTCAAACATTTCGCATTAGTTCTGGAGAAGTGGAGCTGGAGTTAACACACTGAATTAATACTTTTGTGAAAAGTCAAGTCTTCCCATTTCCCCATTAGTTCTAATGACTGAGGTACAATGAGAAAATTATCCTGTCTTTAAATTTAACTCGTAATCCCTTATTAATATATTTCTTATTGCCTTGTGCTGCTGAGGTGACCGAATAAGAGTATTTGTGAATACATGTCAAATTGGTCTCCAGAGGTTGGGGGCCTGCAGGAAGAGGGTGTGGGGTTTAAGAGCTGAGCCCTGGTGAGACAGCAATTTACTCTTCAGTGGGCCAGGTTGTTGCTCTGGTTTAAGAGCCAGTTCAAACTGTTATTTAAAAAAAGAATGAAGCATAGTTACCATAGAAACCGACACACCACATGACATTGATATTTCGCTCCTGAGAAGAAGAAAGCCCATTTTTAAAGCAACTGTCATACACAAAAAATGGATTTTGATAAATTCACGGTGGCTTTGAACTGATTCCTTAGGGACTTAAAAAAAAAGTTAACAGGTACATACATTTGAAATTAGGAGGAGCTAACAAAAATTAGAGATTCTTCTTTATTATTCATAAAATAGTCTTGAGTTTTTCTTGTATCATAGCTATCACTGTGTGGCCACTCATGAAGTACAATAATTTCCTAGACTATATTTATACTTATATCTGAGAAGAGTGAAGAAATGTTTCATAATTAAGTAAACAAATGCTGGATCACATCCTTTAACATATGACTGACTGGTCAGTTAGAACATCTCAAAACTTTGTGCCATTTACTTCTACCTTGAACTTCTGTCTATCATTCCTTTCACTCTTCCTCCCTTCCTTAATACCTTGCATAATACTTCCTTAACATTGCTATTACTAAGCATCACTAGGCATCCCATTATAACAAAAGTATTTCATTTAACAAAAACTTATTTAAGAAAACACAGTTCACTTCCAATTATTTCACTTGGTATAAATTACTGTAAAATTTGAATAATCCTCACAAGTTACTTGTCTATTTTTATCTTTATTGCTATGAGAATATTTTCCACAGCATACACTAATCATTAGAAGAAAACTTATAGTGAAAAGAAAATAAGGCTGAGAATTAGAGTCCTCTACTACAAAGGAGGCCAACATTAAGCAAAAGAATAAGCAAAAAAGAAAGAAGAAATAACTAGTGATGTAGGAAGAAAATGAAAATAATACTGACTCCTGAAATCCAAGTGAAGAACTGCCATCAAAAAGGAGAGGATGGTTAACTATATTTACTAGTGTTAGACTGAGTATTACTCATTAACTTTATCAACGTAGAAATCAGTAGTTTCAGGACATTAGTTGATATAATCCGGATATAGTGGTATAAGGATAAAGGAGAGGGGTCGGGTGGTAGCACAGGAGGTTGAGCACACATGGTACAAAGTGCAAGGACCAGTGTAAGGATACCAGTTGGAGGCCCCAGCTCCCTGCCTGCAGGGGGTTCACTTTACAAGTGGTGAAGCAGGTCTGCAGGTGTCTAATTTTCTCTCTCCCCTCTCTGTCTCTCCATCTCTCTCAATTTCTCTCTGTGCTACCAACAACAACAACATCAATGACAACAAGGGCAACAAAAATGGGGAAAAATGGCCTCCAGGAGCAGTGAATTCGTGGTGTAGGCATTGAGCCCCAGCAATAAACCTGGAGGCAAAAATAAATAAATAAATAAATAAATAAATAAATAAATAAATAAAGGAATAGGAGGAAAGGAATTGGAGAGAGGCTATATAGACAAGTCTTTGCAAGACTTTCTTCAAAGGAGATAAAATGATGAATAATACAAGAAAGCAATTTTTACTTCAGGTAAGGAGAAAACATCATGCTGTATGTTTTAAGGAGCTGGGATACAGATATAAATGAAGGATTGACATCACAGATATGATAGTAATTGCATACTTTTTAAAAGGGTGAAAAGCAAAGAAAATAAATGTTGGAAATGAATGTATGTGTTATTGGATGTCTGTAAAAGATAATTTCCATCTGTCATTCTAAAATACAACTTCCATTGTCCTTCCAAATATAAGGAAGATGGAAAACGGTATTTGAGGTTTAGAAAGGAATGGAAGTATATGGATTAAGGAGATGTAAAATGATTCTTGGGCATTCTTAAGGAGATATATGTAATAAATTCAAAATGTGCATAGCTTGTGTATATATATTTCTTTAGTCATTTAAAGCCAAATGGAGGCAGATATAGGAAAGGCAAAGTTAGATTTATCAAAAGTTCTGACTTTGCAATGTCAGTGCAAGGATGTAAGAGAAAGGTAACAAAATCACATAGAATACAAGGAGAACATCATAATAATTAGCTATTGAATCTACACTAACTTAAAAGATCAAATAAAAACATAAGAGGAAGGAGAGCCACAATTTGGTAGTATGAAATAAAATGGAGTTCCCAAATGACTAAAATATTGGTGCCCTTGGGGAACTACAGAGAATACAAAGAAAATGATGTTGAATTTGTATATAATATATGGAAGACTGACAGCATAACTAATTTGTGTAAGATAAAGCTATAGTTATAGTAAATAAAAAAATAAATAGTGCATAGTGAATTTAAGTCATATATTGTTCAATGAAACTTTGATTCATCAGCCTTTGAAATAGCATTTATATGAAGCAAAAATAAAAGGAGTCTTATCATGAATGACTTCCCATCAGAGCATCCCTACTTATGATTTGCCCTGTTCTGCACTATTGAAGATTTGATTCTATACTATGATTTCAGTCATATTAATCTGAATGTTTGCATTTGAAACTCAGCTTCAGAAATAAAACCTTTTGTAAAATAAGCACAATGAACCACTGCAGATTACTCTTCAAGGAAACTTAATCTTGTCTATGAAATGCTTCAGTTAGGATCATATTTAAGTTCTGTCTTTTCATTATAATAACGAATGACAACAGCATTCTTTCATTATATTTTCTTGTGATAGTTATATGTCTTTGTTGCATTACATTTGTTCTAGTAATTTATTATATTTTGTTATTAATAGTTTGTTGCAAGATTGTAAGATTAAAATGTATATTTTCACACCACACCCACCATTAAAGTTCTGTATCCCCACCCCTACCTCCCAAAGATAACTACCATAGTTTTTTTTTTTTATTTAGAAAAGGATTAATTAACAAAACCATAGGGTAGGAGGAGTACAATTCCACACAATTCCCACCACCCAATCTCCATTTCCCACCCCCTCCCCTGATAGCTTTCCCATTCTCTAGCCCTCTGGGAGCATGGACCCAGGGTCATTGTGGGTTGCAGAAGGTAGGTCTGGCTTCTGTAATTGCTTCCCCACTGAACATGGGCGTTGACTGGTCGGTCCATACTCCCAGTCTGCCTCTCTCTTTCCCTAGTAGGGTGTGTCTCTGGGGAAGCTGAGCTCCAGGACACATTGGTGGGGTCTTCAATCCAGGGAAGCCTGGCCAGCATCCTGATGGCATCTGGAACCTGGCAACTGAAAAGAGAGTTAACATACGAAGTCAAACAAATTGTTGAGCAATCATGGACCCAAAGCTTGGAATAGTGGAGAGGAAGTGTTAGGGAGGTACTCACTGCAAACTCTAGTGTACTTCTGCTTCCAGGTATATATTTTGCAGTAGTTTATGGATACGTGTGAACATAAGCTCTCTCTCACAGAAACTGGTGTATATCTAGGTTTTGGGACTTTGTTAGAAAGTGAAACACCTGAGATGAAATTAGAGTATACTATGAAAGGAAAGCTCTCACCCGAGTAATGAAGCTGAAGGGTTGTCATTCCACATGTGAAGTCTCTGGACACAGTCTGAAGTGAAACATGTTGAGATGGCAATCATTGCGTTGGTTAGGTTGTGATCGGCGGATGCAATATTATTTGATATGGATTGGGAGAGGCATAAGGGAAAGTGGGCCCTATCCAAGGGTTACAGGACTGAAGGAAGTAGAGGCTCTATAGTGGAGATGTGAGGTTCCTGTTGTCTTAGCGTTCAAAAAGACAATCGATAGTTAATGTTATCATCACATTAATTGGTAATTGGGTTAACTTTGAAAAGTCTTTTTGTTATGGTTTCCTGTACAGTACCCAGTATCTTGTATATAACTGTGCTATTTGGATGCTTCTGATCTACTTGGTCTAGGCGTTTGAGAGAGTCCGCATGTCAAATACACAGCCTATATATTAAAAAGATTCAGTTTGTGTTTTGAAAAACTTTAAGACATACAATTGATTTTCCCCCTCTCATATTAATTAACTAGTGATTTATATGACTACATTTTAATAGGAGTGTACAAAAACACCATTCCCACCACCAAAAGACTGCAACCCATCCCTCCCACCCACTCCCACCCCCCACTGGCCCAGGAAGCTGCATGTCTACCCCTCACCACAGGGTTTTTACTTTGGTGCCCTACTTACAATTTGGTCAGGTCCTGCTTTTAGTTTCCCTTTCAGATCTTACTCAAGTTCTGTTGATGAGTGGGATCATCCCATACTCATCTTTTTCTTTCTGACTTAGCTCACTTAACATAATTCCTTCTAGCTCTGTCCAAGATGGGTCAGAGAAGGTGGGTTCATTGTTCTTGATAGCTGCATAGTATTCCATTGTGTATATATACCACAGCTTTCTCAGCGACTCATCTGTTGTTGGGCACCTGGGTTCTTCTTCTTCTAGCGTTTGCCCTTCTTCCGTAGCCAGTCAACAGCATCAGGTTGAGCCTGATGTAAAGTTTCGAGACCTCCTTTGAATCTGGAGAGGTGGCAGTTGTTGAAAATGTGGGTCATAGTCTGTCTGTAGCCGCAGGGGCAATTCGGGTAGTCTCTGGCTCCCCAGCGATGGAACATAGCAGTGCACCGGCCATGGCCTGTTCGATAGCGATTGAGGAGGGCCCAATCATAACGTGCTAGGTCAAAGCCGGGTTGACGCTTGCAGGGGTCTGTGATGAGGTCTTTGTTCTTTACCTCAGCTGACTGCCAACTCTGTTTCCAAGAGACTGGAACAGAGAAGTTCAGTGTAGGCATAGGGGACCAGATTGGGTGACGAGACGTCAAGCGTTGGACAGGGTGGGCGAAGATATCCGCGTATATTGGCAGGTCCGGTCGAGCGTAGACGTGGGAAATGAACTTAGATGATGCCGCATCCCGACGAATATCTGGCGGGGTGATGTTGCTAAGAACTGGCAGCCATGGAACCGGGGTGGAACGGATGGTTCCAGAAATTATCCTCATGGAGGAATAGAATTTGGAATCGACCAAGTGGACATGGGGGCTACGGAACCGTACTGGGGCACAGTATTCTGCAGTGGAATAGCATAATGCCAGAGATGATGATCATAGTGTGGAAGCGCTCGCGCCCCATGAGGAGCTGGCCAGTCTTGCAATGATGTTATTCCTCGCGCCCACCTTTGCTGCAGTTTTTATGAGATGTTTGTGAAATGACAGAGTGTGATCGAGAGTAACGCCAAGATAGACTGGCTGGGCTTCATGCCGGATTCTCGTACTGCCAAGCTGCACATTAAGCTCACACGAGGCCGAGGCATGGTGTAGATGGAAAACAGATGATACCGTTTTTGCAGTGCTAGGGATTAGTTGCCATTTTTTACAGTAATTAGATATCAGAGACATGTCTTTTGTGAGTGTTTCCACGAGGATGTCGAACTTGGATGCCTGAGTTGCACAGTAGACTGGGTTGCTTCCAGATTTTAGCTATTATGAATTGTGCTGCTATCAACATAGGAGTACACACCTCTTTTTGGTTGGGTGTTATGGAGCCCTTGGGGTATAACCCCAGGAGAGGAATTACTGGATCATATGGAAGGTCCATGTCTAGCCTTCTGAGAGTTTTCCAGACTGCTCTCCACGGAGACTGTACCAATTTACATTCCCACCAGCAATGTAAAAGGGTTCCTCTGTCCCAACAACCTCTCCAGCATTTGTTGCTGCTGTCCTTTTTGATGTATGCCATTCTTACAGGAGTGAGGTGGTATCTTAGTGTTGTCTTAATTTGCATTTCTCTGACAATCAGTGACCTAGAGCAGTTTTTCATATGTTTGTTAGCCTTTTAGATCTCCTCTGTAGTGAATGTTTTGTTCATATCCTCTGCCCATTTTTGGATGGGGTCATTTGCTTTTTTGGTGCTAAGTTTGCTGAGCTCTTTATATATTTTGGTGATTAGTTTCTTGTCTGATGTCTGGCATGTGAAGATCTTCTCCCATTCTGTGAGGGGTCTCTCTGTTTGTTTAATAGTTTCTTTGTATGTGCAGAAGCTTTTCAATTTGATGTAGTCCCATTGGTTTGTTTCTGCTTTAGTCTTCCTTGCAATTGGGTTTGATTCATCAAAGATGTCCTTGAGGTGTAGGTGGGAAAGTGTTTTACCAATGTTTTCCTCTAAGTATTTGATTGTTTCTAGTCTGACATCTAGGTCTTTGATCCATTTGGAGTTGATTTTTGTTTCTGGTGAGATAAAGTGGTTCAATTTCATTCTTCTGCATGTTACAACCCAGTATTCCCAGCGCCATTTATTGAAGAGAGCCTTCTTTTTCCATTTAATCCCTTGGGCCCCCTTATCAAAGATTAGATGCCCATAGGTGTGGGGATTTTTTCTGGGCTTTCAATTCTGTTCCACTGGTCTGTGTGCCTATTTTTGTTCCAGTACCATGCTGTTTTGGTGATGATGGCTTTATAATATAGTTTAAGGTCTGGGACTGTGATGCCTCCATTTCTGTTTCTTTTCCTCAAGATGGTTTTGGCAATTCTAGGTGTTTTCAGGTTCCAAATAAATGATTGTAGTGTTTGTTCTAGTCTCTTAAAGATGCTTGGTGGAACTTTGATGGGTATTGCATTAAATTTGTATATGGCTCTGGGGAGAATATTCATTTTGATGACATTTATTCTTCCAAACCATGAGCATGGGATATCGTTCCATTTCTTGGTATCAGTTTCTATTTCCTTGAGTAGCGACTCATTGTTTTCAGCATACAAGTCTTTCACTTCTTTGGTCAACTTGATTCCTAGGTATTTGATTGATTTTGCTGAAACAGTAAATGGGAGTGATTTCTGGATGTCTTCTTCTTCAGATTTAGTGTTTGCATAAAGAAATGCCACTGATTTTTGTACATTGATTTTGTAGTCTGATACCTTGCTATATTGCCTAATAACTTCCAGTAGTTTTCTACTGGATTCTTTAGGTTTTTCTATGTATACTATCATATCATCTGCAAATTGTGAGAGCTTGACTTCTTCCCTTCTTATCTGTATTCCTTTGATTTCTTTCTCTTGCCTGATTGCTATGGCAAGAACTTCCAATACTATGTTGAAGAGTAACAGTGACAGTGGACAACCCTGTCTAATCCCTGATCTGAGGGGGAATGCTTTCAGCTTCTGTCCATTGAGTATGATGTTGGCTGTAGGTTTGCTATATATAGACTCCACTATCTTGAGGAATTTCCCATCTATTCCCATTTTTTGTAGAGTTTTGAGCATGAATGGGTGTTGGATTTTGTCAAAGGCTTTCTCTGCATCTATTGAGATAATCATGTGGTTTTTGGCTTTGCTTTTATTGATGTGGTGAATGACATTGATTGACTTATGGATGTTGAACCAGCCTTGCATTCCTGGGATGAATC
The DNA here is from genome assembly GCF_950295315.1 of Erinaceus europaeus. NCBI lineage: Eukaryota > Metazoa > Chordata > Mammalia > Eulipotyphla > Erinaceidae > Erinaceus > Erinaceus europaeus. The sequence goes on from NC_080167.1 coordinate 48,233,579, forward strand.
CCACTTGGTCATGATGAAAACTACCATACTTCTTATAAGTCTTACAAATAGTTTGCTTGCTTTTTTTTTGTTTGGATTTTTGTTTTGTTTTGGGGAAGTTCATGTAAATCAGATATCTAGAGTCCACATATGATTGAAACTATCTGGTAGTTGTCTTTCTTCTCTTTACTTATTTTGCTAAGCATAATCATCTCCAGTTCCATCTTTTGTCCCAAAGGACATAATATCATCTTTTTCAGTTTCAGAGTAGTATTCAATGAAACATATGCCCCATAACTTCTTTTGCTAGTCATATAATGATGGGCATCTAGGCTCTTTCCACTCTTTGTCTTTTGTGAATAATGCAGATATGGACATAGGGGTGTATATCTTCCTTCTAATTAGTTCTTGTGTGTCTACTGGATAAATACCTAAGAGTAGTATTGCTGGATCATTAGTACTTCCATTTGTTTATGAACTCTCTATACAGTCTTCGAAAGGGGTTGTACCAGTATGCATTCCCACCAGCAGTGAAGCAGCATTCCCTTTTCTCCACACTCTCTCCAACACCTGCCATTTTCTGGTTTGTTGATGGAAGCCTTTCTCTCAGTTGTGAGATGGTATCTCATTGTAGTTTTAATATGCATTTATCTAATGAGAAGTGAAGTGGAGTATTTCTTCATATGTCGGTGGGCCATGTGTATCTCTTCTCTAGAAAACTGTTTAGTTATTTGGCCCACATTTTTATTGGGTTATTTTTGCTTCTTTTGTAGTACTGTACCAATTCTGTATACATGTTTGAAATCACTCAGTGGCCTTATATGTGATGTGCAAATATCTAGTAATAAAGTTTTAATTTGCATTTTGTTTTAAAGAATTGTGGGGGCCAGGTGGTGGCGCACCTGGTTGAGCACACTGGTTACATTTCACAAGGACCCAGGTTTGAGCCCCCCGTCCCCACCTGCATGGGAAAAGCTTTGCAAATGGTGAAGCAGAGCTGCAGGTGTCTCTTTGTCTCTCTCCCTATTTCCCCCATCCCTCCCAGTTTCTTTCTGTATCTATCCAAAAAATATATTTTTAAAAATAAATAATGATTATGTAATCAGTCATCTTTTCATGAGAGTATTTTCCTGACTTTTTATTGTTTAACTTTTTGTTTGATAGTATTTTCATTCAAACCTAAGAAATGGAAATTAAAATGTACACAAAGATATGAAAACATCTAATTTTCTCTGAACAAATCAGAGAAAGTAAATCATAATTTTCCTAATTTTTCAGTAGTATTCTAAAAAACATTACCAGTGCACACCTTTTTATTGTTTTGTTGCCTCCATTTACCAGAAGTGTTTTGAGTATACCCCTTCAAATTTTGGTAGAATCTACACTCTTAAATTAATTCCAGGTAAGTAGGCAAACATTATCTTTCTAGCACCATAATCTCAGCTCAGTGGATAGTCTGCTATGTTTTTTCTATTGTTGCAAATATTAATTATAATGGTGGTATTTTTAGAAAAGCTAACAACATCTGGAGGTATCAATATGTGTTGTATTTGGATTTAAAAAGAATACATACTGAGATCTGAACCCATTCATCCTTCAGGGGATACAAGGTGAGGGTTAGACACAGTTTTGTTTAGTGGTAAGATCAGCATAATGAGAGAATAAAAATTTACTTTTCTAATTCAGTAAGTCTTCTAAAAAAACTTCAAAAGCAGGTTCAAGTATGTTTTTAAATCTCAAAGAGTTCATTCAAACCAACCCTTGAACTCTTCAGTTTAGAAAGTTGTGGAAAAAATTAACCAACTTATTAAATATAGAAGTATCAGGCCATGAAAGATCAAGGAAAGATGTATTGGCCCCAAGGAATAGACAGTTGATTTCAAAATAACACACACACACACACACACACACACACACACTCACTATAAAGTGTGAAAAGGTTGCCTAATGAGACATACTTAGAGATTTACAAAAGTAATGATACTTTAAAAAACTTGAAATAACATTAATATCATATGTCAAATTTATTCTGGTTCCCCGGAAATTCTAAAAGCACATAGCCTGAACATACACCTCAACTGGAAGTTGTCTCTGGGAGTTTCTTTTCAGTGAGTCGGTCACTTAACTGATCAGATGACTTTGAATTCTTGGATATGTCTCAAACAAAGTCATGATTGCTTTTTCTTCTTGTGTGTTTAAGACTGAATGTTGGTGGCCTCTGACCAAATTCATATGCTAAAACTCTCACAACCAATATAGTTGTGGGAATAGTACATTTTGGGGGGATTAACTACAAATGAGTTATACACCCCTACAATGCTTTAATGTTGCTTAGAAAGGGAAAGAGCAATCTTTGAAATCTTAGGATATTAGCAAAACTTTGAAGAGAGCTCTCACTGGATACAAAATCAGACAGCACTATGACACTGAACTTCAAAGCCTTGAAAACTGTAAAATAGAGGGGTTTTGTTTGAGTCACTAAGACAATGTAAGTGATTCTGTTACTGTAGTCTGAACTGACTCATACATTATGTTATTGCTTTTGCAGTTTAAATGTCAAGCAACTGTGCATTTTTGTCATCCTTAGTTGTGATAAGCAATGCCTACAAACATAAGGTAGTTGTTTCATTATCCCTGTTTGGCAAATGATGGATGCTAGGGAGAGAAAGTTCAGATGAAGTGGCAGTACTGACTTTGAATAACAATTCCAAATGGTGCACATGACATGAAAATGTGCAAAGGATATTTCATGGGGCCAATGAGAAGAGAAAGGATGAAAGTGGAAATGAGAACAGGGTGTGCTGATCCAAAAATTGCACTTGAAGTCTGTGTAATGCAAATTGCAAGGCTACCGTCTCACAGGCCCTACAATATCTAATTCATGGCTCTATGTGCCTTCAGCTCACTCAGCCACATTATGGATAATTACAAAGAGAAAGCATCACTCACATTGTGAAAATCCAAGCTCTGGCATAAAGGCTTCTGTTATGGTCCAACTTGGTCCATCCTGATGAAGGATCCAGGCCAGAGCAGGAAGGGCTTTTGTATTTTGCATCAGTGATTTCTTCTCTGTGATAAAGACTGTTTTTCCCAATTCCACATTTAATGGTGTAGACCCAGAATTAGCAAGAATATCAGACTGCTTTTGGATACCCTCATCCCAAGTTCAAGGAAAATGTACTTATTTTTAAAATTAATAGCTCAGTTTCAGTTGCAGCTTTTAAAAATGTTATTATACTTTTAGTTAGTTACTTAACACAGATTTTCAATAATAATAAAACTTTAGGAGTAGAGTTTTACACCTCTACACAAGTAAAGACTCATCACACCCACCAACAAAATCCCAGTATCATTAGACAGATGGCCTGTTTGTCCCTCTCCCAATAGCTCTTGATGAACAACATCATTTTTACAGAATCGAAGTGTCAGTTTTATCATTTACTAATACAATTATTATTTCTATAAGTTTTTTTCTGTTTTAGTTATTTACATTTGGCATATTAATGAAGTTATTCAGTGGCTGTCTTTCACTTCCTGATTTACTTCACTTAGCAAAATCACTTCCATTTCCATCTATTTTAGTCTTAAAAGGCACAATGATGTCTTTTCTAATGAGTTTATCTCCCACAACTTCTTTAATCTATCATCTGTCAAAGGGCATTTGTGATTCCATGTTTTGGCTAATGCAGATATGATGCAGATATACTTCTGAATGAGTGTTTTCATATCCTTTGTATAAAAGTTTGAACTGACTTATATACATGTTCTGTAGATCTTAAAAAAAAATCCTAATTCTGGGCCAGGAAATGGCACACCTAGATGAGCACACATATCACCATATGTAAAGACATGGGTTCAAGTCCCTGGTCCCCGCTTGCAAGAGGGGAGGGAAACTTAATGAGAAGTGTTTCAGGTCTCTTCCTTTCCCTCTCTCTCCTTCTCCATGCCTTCCTCCCTCTCAATTTCCCTTTCTTAATTCAAAAGAAAGAAAGAAAAGTACTTTTTATAAAGGTCTCTTAACTCAAGCTATTAGTGAGTGTAGAGAGCTTACCACTTTTATATTGGATTGCTTCCTAGGGTCTGGTTATAGACCAAAAGTAATTCAGTAGTAAGTGTAAGTCAAAAGCTTTAGAGACCTCAAGGTGATTTCTATTGATCTTTACTTTTCCTGTGTGACAATCATTTCACAATTAATGGGTTGTCTTTCTCACTGAGTTTCAGAATTGTGCAAATGCCACCTCTGGTAACACTTTTTGAGCTCATTTTTCTGCCTTTTGCCTTCTAGAGCTGGTATTTCAACACTACATGTATCATAGCTCCAGTTCTCGAGTGTCTGTATAGTTGTCCACAACCATGTGTTCTAGACTAAGATATGTGAGAGACAACACAATATTGACTTATGCATCACTAGTTTCTGGACTGGTTTCTGTGTTGTAACAGATCTGCAAATAAATAAGTTAGATAGTAATGTAGTGTGTGATTTAATGGAAATATAGGGAAGGGAAATATGACCAACTCAAAACCTGGAGAGGATTTATTGGGAAAGTGAAATATTCACTGAGATCAACCACATGATGCAAAGAGGATAGAAAAAAATTAAGATATCCTATCCATGCAATTAAAACTAAATATTCTATTAGGAATCTTATAGAGATTTAGATCTCTGTATTTCATAGTAGTCAAGTGTTTGATTTATTAATGTTAATTTATAGCTTCACTTGCTAGTTTCCAACTTTAAGCATACTCTTATTGAATCTCTCTTCTGATAACAGTATCTCTGTACACATGTTGCAATCCCAGAGGTGAAATAAGTGAAGAAATTGCCAAGTGAAATAAATAAGGAAATGAAATACAACTACTAACTTCACTAATATGTACTCTTAATAACCTGGGTTGTAATACTTGACTTCTATTTGTATTCCTATTCTGAACTCCCATTGTAGTCAAATATCTCTGGTTATCTGAATCTGAACTCTCTTTTGGTACTTATGCTAACCTCCCCATCTCTGAGATACAGTCCTGTTTATGTAACTGCTACCAACATACAAAACTGCAGACATAACCAGGACCCACTTATTTTAGCCATATAGCCACTTATTTTTTATTATCTTTATTTATTTATTGGATAGACAGCCAGAAATTGAGAGGGAAGGGTGGTAAAGAGATAAAGAGAGATAGAGAGATACCTGCAACACTGCTTCACCATTTGTGAAGCTTTCCCCCTGCAGGTGGGGATTGGGGACTTGAACCTGGGTTCTTGTGCATTATAACATGTGTGTTCAACCAGGTGCACCACCATTCAGCCCCTCCACTTACTTTTCTTTTTTTTTAATATTTATTTATTCCCTTTTGTTGCCCTTGTTGCTTTATTGTTGTAGTTATTATTGTTGTTACTGCTGTCATCGTTGTTGGATAGGACAGAGAGAAATGGAGAGAGGAGGGGAAGATAGAGAGGGGGAGAGACAGACAGACACCTGCAGACCTGCTTCACTGCCTGTGAAGCGACTCCCTTGCAGGTGGGGAGCCGGCGGCTCGAACCAGGATCCTTAAGCCGGTCCTTGCATTTTGCGCCACATGAGCTTAACATGCTGCGCTACCACCCGACTCCCTCCACTTACTCTTCTATATATATTTTTTCTATTTATAGGTTCTTGATCCAGCTCCTTTGAGTATTTGCTGTTGATGATTTTTTTTTATTGCCACCAGGGTTAGAATTGGGGCTTGATGCCAGCAATATGAATCCACTGCTTCCAGAAACCATATTTGTCCTTTTAAAAAAATACATATTTTACTTGATAAGGACACAGAGAAATTGAGAAATGAGGGGGAAACAGAGAGTAAGGGACATAGACAGATACCTGCAGACTTGCTTGACCACTTGTGAAGCATCCTTCTTGCACATGGTAGATAGGCTTAAACCTTGTCTTTGTGCATGGTCATATGTACGCTTAGCCAGATGTGCCACATATCAGCCCCTATGATATTTGCTTGAAAAAAGTCAAAAGATTGGTTTTCTAAAGAAAACCAGGCCACCGTTAGGAACCGATCTCTTTTATGACTCCTAAATATATTCTGTGCCTGTGAGTTTACAGTAAACTCACCTTACACCTTACTCATCTGCACTTTTGCTATGCATAAGCTGTTATTATACTCAACAACCAACACAGGTAACAATCAGGACTACAGAGGACTCAGTGAGAGTAGTCATTCATTAAATGAATATCTGCTCGTGAATTGAACACTCAGCTCTAAGTTCACTAAGACTGGCTGTCAATGATCATCTCATTATTCTCTACAGTCTCACCACATAAACTATCACAGTGGCTGATTCCTATGAATAAGCTTGTTTGAACTGGGAGTAAAATGGATGTTTTTTTCTTTAATACCTACTTTAGCAGTTATATACATTATTTCTGCTGTATTCTTTTAGTCCAAACAATCAAAATCTCCCATATTCAATAATGGCAAACCCCAATCATCTCCCAAGGTACAATCAAAATCATATGATAAGAAGAACATACATGATACAGAGTATTGCCACAGCCATTAAGGAAATAGAATCTGCTAATCATTTCAACTGGCAAAATTGTATTTTTCAGTGGTTTATTTCCTTCTGGTTGCTTTAGGGTTCCTTTGTTCCTCTTCCTCTAAGTCCTTAAGGTGTGCAGTAAGGTAATTTATTTGAGCTTTTTCTTGTTCTTTAATATGTGAATGTATGGCTATGAGTTTCCCTTTCAATACTGCTTTAGCTGTGTCCCAAATATTTTGATAGCTTGTATCTTCATTTTCATATGTTTCCAGGAACATTTGAATTTCCTGCTTGAGTGACTCTCTGACCCAGTGGTTCTTAAGCAGTATGTTGTTTCGTTTCCAAATTCTGTGTCTTTTAGTAATATTTTTTGTTTGTTGATAAACGTTAGCTTTACTCCACTGTGGTCTGATAAGATACTTGGGATGATTTCAATGCTCTTGAATTTGTTGATGTTGTCTTTGTGGCCTAACATGTGGTCTATCCTTGAGGATGTGCTGTTTGGATTTGAAAAGAATGTGTATTCCATTTTTGGGGGGGTGAAGAACTCTGAAAATGTCCAGGAGGAGGTCTAGTCTGTCCATCTTTTCATTTAATTCTCTTGTTTCTTTGTTGATTCTCTGCTTTGTTGATCTGTCTAAGTGTGAGAGTTCGGTGTTAAAGTCTCCCACTATTATTGTATTACTATTGATGTATTTTTGTAGTTCTTTCAGTAGGTGTTTGATGTATTTAGATGGTCCCTCATTGGGTGCATAGACATTAATAATTGTTAAATCTTCTTGGTTGACTGATCCTCTAATCATTATGTAATGGCCTTGTTTATCTTTTAGTACTTTAATTTAAAATCGATTGTGTCAGAGATGAGAATGGCTGTTCCTGCCTTTTTTTGTGGTCCATTAGCCTGTAGGATAGTTTTCTATCCTTTCACTTTAAGGCTGTCTTTATCTTGTTCATTCAGCTGGGATTCTTGCAAGCAATATATGGTTGGATTATGTTTTCTGATGCATCCTCCACTCTGTGCCTTTTGATGGGTGAGTTTAAGCTACTGATATTTATTGATATTATGGATTTAATGTATTGTAGTGCCATTATTCAACAATTTTTTATTTTCTCTGATATACTGCAAATATTATAGTGATGTTTCTAAAAGGTCTTTTAAAATCTCTTTCAGGGCAGGCTTGGTGATGGTTGCCTCCTTTAACTATTGTCTGTCTAAGAAGGTTTTGATCCCTCCATCTAGTTTGAATGAAAGTCTAGCAGGATATATTATCCTTGATTGAAACCCTTTTTCATTCAGGGCTCAATAGATATCTTGCCATTCTCTTCTGGCTTTTAGAGTTTGAGTGGAGAATTCTGCTGCTAGTCTTATGGGTTTTCCCCTGTATGTGACTTTTTGTTTTTCTCTTGTAGCCTTTAGGTTTCTTTCTTTATCCTTACTTCTTCTCACTGTAACTATGATGTATCTTGGTGTCTTCAAGTCTGGGTTGTTTCTGTTTGGGACTCTTTGGGCCTCTTGAATCTTAATGTCCTTTCTATTTTTCAGGTCTGGGAAGTTTTCATCTATAATTTCCTCTAGAATGTTTACTTCCCCTTCCTCTCTTTCTTCCTCTGGAAGGCCAATTATATGAATGTTACTTCTTTTGAGATCATCCCATATGTCTCTGTTGTTGTTTTCAGTGTCTCTCAATCTCTTTTTGAACTCCTTTACCTCTTTCTTAGTTTTCTCTAGCTGATCCTCTGTCTGGCTAATTCTGTTTTCTGCTTATGTTAGTCTGCTTTCTCTTCCCTCAGCTTCTTTCTTCAGTTAAGCTATTTCAACTTTTTTGAGGTAGCTAGTATTTTCTTTGAGGGGCTCTTCTGTTTTTTCTCTAGTATTTCTAGCCCTTTCCTCCATAGTTGTCTTCATTTCTGTGATTATTAAGTTTACTATTATTTGCATAGTTTTCTTACCTATGGTTACTTCTGACTAATTTGTAGTTTCTTCTGGGCTCTTGTCTTCATTCATTGTAGTAGCAGTTTTATTTGCTCTTGGTTTAACCATTTTTTTTTATTGATGTTGTCTATTTTATTTTATTTTTTTTATGTTCTGTTGTTCTTCAGTTGTTGTGTTTTGAGTACAAGCCACACTATACTAAATACCTTTAAGCCAAATGCAATCACCAACCTTGGAAATTACAATACTAATTGAAGCAAGGATTGAAGAAGTTTAACCAATAACAGTTAGCCAAACAATGCCTCTAGTCCAAGAAAAAATAGCCAGCAACTCTAAATGAAAAAGAATGAGAAAGGAAAAAAGGGATAGCAAGAATAGGCAATTATGCAAATCTACTGTCCACTGTAAATTCTAGGAGTAGCAAGAGGAGAAAGGGAAGTAGAGAAGAGACATAGACAAAGATAGACCACTCTGAGTCAGATTTCTTCCCCCAATTAATTCACAAATGAGTATCAGTTAATTCAGAAAGCAGAAGAAGGAGAAAGGAAGAAAGGAAGACAAGGAAAAAAGAAGAAAAAAAGAGAAGAAAAAAAGAGCAATGAAAGGAAAGAGGTTTTTTTTTTTTTTTTTAATTTAATCAGCTAGGAGGAGGGAGAAGGGGGAGAGTGGATAGAGGAGGTAGGTAGGGTGAAACAAGTTCCTTCCACAGTGGGTAGGACACCTAGTCACCTAGCAATGAAAAATACACTAAGAGTTAATTTTGGTCAACCTGAAGGAGGGGTGGAAAGGGATGCATGTATATATAGTAGTAATAATAAAATAGAACACAGTAAAAAAAACCCTAACAGTCAGTCAGTCTGCAGCTGGGACGGCTCCGGATTGGCTCAGGCAGCCTGAGCCCAAGACATCCAATTGTTAAAAAACAAACAAAAAAACCTCCAGGTAGTCTTTCTCATTAGGGGTGAAGCTCTGATAGGTCAGATATTTGCCATTCAAATTAAGCTTAAACCACTTAGAAGGAAAAAAAAAAAAAAAGCAGAGGGAGTCAGAAAGGAAAAGAATTGGAATCACACCCCTGGTGAGCCAGGAATCTTGGTAAAGAAAAAAGCTCAGCAGGGAGCCTGCTAGTAGCAGCTCTCCAGCCCCTGGGTCTGGTTATGGTGGGGTGGGTGCTCTTTGGAAATAATCAAAAAATTTCCTGTCTTTTTTCTCTGTTTTCTAACCCAAATTGAGCTATAGTCACCTCCTTGGTGTCACACCTGTTACCCCTTATTCACTGTCCTGCTGAATAACCTTTCCAGCAGTTATTTCCTGAGCTCACACCATCACTTGCTTCCAAGTCGCCATCTTGGCTTTACCCCCAAAATTGCATTTTTAATAGTAAAAAAAGTAAATTGTGTCACAGAGCCTAGAATATGAAAATGTAATAATGGAAAGCAAATACACACACACACACACACACACACATATATATATAACTTTTTAAATATATGCATATATTTTAAGGAAATAAAACAAAAGCAATGGACATCATGAACAAGAAATTCAAGGATAGGCTTATTTTTCAAGACATTAAAAGAAAAAATATGTGATTGTCTAAGACTGTACAAGAGACACTCATAGTGTTGTGCTTACACTTTGGAAATAGGTTCTTCACTTTTTGTTTTCCCTGGGCAAATATATTTCATTGCTAGAGAGTACATAGTAGATAACAAAGCTCATGCCAAGTTTAAACATCTTCCTCTAAGTGCTTCCTCTGATCTATCTACTCTTCTTGCATGAAAGTAGGGGCTTAGGCTCATTTTGGGGGAGGAGGATTAAGTTTACAGTAAATACAAATATTGGCAAATATGTAAAATTTCTAAGTTTTCTGAAAAACACTCTCACTCCCATTCTAAGTCCTCCTCTACCATCATACAGCAGGACCTGAAAGCCTACCCTCTCCCCAGCATCCTTTCCTTTAGTGCAATATACCAACCCAGTCAAATTCTGCTTTGTGTTTCCCTTTCTGTTCTGATTTCTCAACTTCTACCTATGAGATCACCCCATATTCATCCTTATCTTTCTGGCTTATTTCACTTAACATGATTCCTTCAAGCTAACCTAGTATCATACATGGAGATTACATTCCACAAGCCTTTGAATATAGTTACATATGAGTATTATACACAGGGACATGCCAATAATATATTTTAGATACAGAACTTATAATAGAAATTACTAGAAGGGAACAATCTCCCCTAAAAAGTGTACAGATATTATGCAAAAGAAATAAAAAGACACCAATAGGAGATATAAAAATAGACCTAAATCTCTTGTGTTAGCTTTATTTGCACTCAGTATGTAAATACAAACATAGTAGCAAAATCCAGGAAACCTTTCTGCATTTCAAAAGCTTGTGTTCATTCAATGGAAATGTATCTCAGTAGTAAAGTTCATACCTTGCTAGGAGTGTACATAAACACCATTCCTAACACCAAAAGACTGTGACCCATCCCTCCCACCCACTCCCACCCCCCACTGGCCCAGGAAGCTGCATGTCTACCCCTCACCACAGGGTTTTTACTTTGGTGCCCTACTTATAATTTGGTCAGGTCCTGCTTTTAGTTTCCCTTTCAGATCTTCTTACTCAACTTCTGTTGATGAGTGGGATCATCCCATACTCATCTTTATCTTTCTGACTTAGCTCACTTAACATAATTCCTTCTAGCTCTGTCCAAAATGGGTCAAGAAGGTGGGTTCATTGTTCTTGATAGCTGCATAGCATTCCATTGTGTATATATACCACAGCTTTCTCAGCCACTCATCTGTTGTTGGGCACCTGGGTTCCTTCCAGGTTTTAGCTATTATGAATTGTGCTGCTATGAACATAGGAGTACATACCTCTTTTTGGTTGGGTATTATGGAGTCCTTGGGGTATAACCCCAGGAGAGGAATTACTGGATCATATGGAAGGTCCATATCTAGCCTTCTGAGAGTTTTCCAGACTGCTCTCCACAGAGGCTGTACCAATTTACATTCCCACCAGCAATGTAAAAGGGTTCCTCTGTCCCAACAACCTCTCCAGCATCTGTTGCTGCTGTTCTTTTTGATGTATGCCATTCTTACAGGAGTGAGGTGGTATCTTAGTGTTGTCTTAATTTGCATTTCTCTGACAATCAGTGACCTAGAGCAGTTTTTCATATGTTTGTTAGCCTTTTAGATCTCCTCTGTAGTGAGTGTTTTGTTCATATCCTCTGCCCATTTTTGGATGGGGTCATTTGCTTTTTTGGTGCTAAGTTTGCTGAGCTCTTTATATATTTTGGTGATTAGTTTCTTGTCTGATGTATGGCATGTGAAGATCTTCTCCCATTCTGTGATGGTCTCTCTGTTTGTTTAATAGTTTCTTTGGATGTGCAGAAGCTTTTCAATTTGATGTAGTCCCATTGGTTTGTTTCTGCTTTAGTCTTCCTTGAAATTGGGTTTGATTCATCAAAGATATCCTTGAGGTGTAGGTGGGAAAGTGTTTTACCAATGTTTCCTCTAAGTATTTGATTGTTTCTGGTCAGACATCTAGGTCTTTGATCAATCTGGAGTTGATTTTTGTTTCTGGTGAGATAAAGTGGTTCAATTTCATTCTTCTGCATGTTACAACCCAGTTTTCCCGGCACCATTTATTGAAGAGAGTCTCCTTTTTCCATTTAATCCTTTGGGCCCTCTTATCAAAGATTAGATGTTCATAGGTGTGGGGATTTATTTCTGGGCTTTCAATTCTGTTCCACTTGTCTGTGTGCCTATTTTTGTTCCAGTACCATGCTGTTTTGATGATGATGGCCCTATAATATAGTTTAAGGTCTGGGAATGTGATGCCTCCATTTCTGTTTCTTTTCCTTAAGATGGTTTTGGCAATTCTAGGTGTTTTCAGGTTCCAGATAAATGATTGTAGTGTTTGTTCTATTCTCTTAAAGAAGCTTGGTGGAACTTTGATGGGTATTGCATTAAATTTGTATATGGCTCTGGGGAGAATATTCATTTTGATGACATTTATTCTTCCAATCCATGAGCATGGGATATCTTTCCATTTCTTGGTATCAGTTTCTATTTCCTTGAGTAGCGACTCATCGTTTTCAGCATACAAGTCTTTCACTTCTTTGGTCAACTTGATTCCTAGGTATTTGATTGATTTTGCTGAAACAGTAAATGGGAGTGATTTCTGGATGTTTTCTTCTTCAGATTTAGTGTTTGCATAAAGAAATGCCACTGATTTTTGTACATTGATTTTGTAGCCTGATACCTTGCTATATTGCCTAATAACTTCCAGTAATTTTCTGCTGAATTCTTTAGGTTTTTCTATGTATACTATCATTTCATCTGCAAGCTTGACATGAAGCTTGACATGAAGAAGCTTGACTTCTTCCCTTTCACTCTGTATTCCTTTGATTTCTTTCTCTTGCCTGATTGCTATGGCAAGAACTTCCAATACTATGTTGAAGAGTAACGGTGACAGGGGACAGCCCTGTCTAGTCCCCGATCTCAGGGGGAATGCTTTCAGCTTCTGTCCATTGAGTATGATGTTGGCTGTAGGTTTGCTATATATAGACTCCACTATCTTGAGGAATTTCCCATCTATTCCCATTTTTTGTAGAGTTTTGAGCATGAATGGGTGTTGGATTTTGTCAAAGGCTTTCTCTGCATCTATTGAGATAATCATGTGGTTTTGGCTTTGCTTTTATTGATGTGGTGAATGACATTGATTGACTTACGGATGTTGAACCAACCTTGCATTCCTGGGATGAATCCCACTTGGTCATGATGAACAATCTTTTTGATATGTTGCTGTATCCGGTTGGCCAAGATCTTGTTTAATATTTTGGCATCTATGTTCATCAGAGATATTGGTCTGTAGTTTACCTTTTTTGTTCTGTCCCTATCAGCTTTTGGTATCAGGGTGATGTTGGCTTCATAGAAGGTGGACCCTGTATTCCTGTGTCTTCAATCTTATGGAAAAGCTTAAGAAGTATGGGTACTAACCGTTTCCTGAAAGTTTTGTAGAATTCATTTCTGAAGCCATCTGGTCCAGGACTTTTGTTGTTGGGGAGATTCTTAATAATGGGTTCAATTTATTTGTCTGTGATTGGTGCATTTAGATTTTGTAATTCTTCTTGGTTCAGTTTTGGAAGGGCATATGCTTCTAGGAATTGTTCCATTTCTTCCAGATTCTCTAGCTTGGTGGCGTATAGTTCTTTATAGAAGTTTCGCAGGATTCTCTGGATTTCTGTGGTGTCAGTTGTGATATCTCCTCCATCGTTTACAATTCTATTAATTTGAGTCTTCTCTCTTTTTTTGTTTGGTGAGTCTGGCTAGGGGTTTGTCAATTCTGATGAATCTTTCAAAGAACCAACATTTGGCTTCATTGATCTTTTGTATGGTTCTTTTATTTTCGATGTTGTTTATTTCTGCTCTAACTTTAGTGATTTCTGTCCTTCTGGTTGCTTTAGGGTTCCTTTGTTCCTCTTCCTCTAAGTCCTTGAGGTGTGCAGTAAGGTCGTTCATTTGAGCTTCTTCTTGGTGTTTAATATGTGATTGTATGGCTATAAGTTTCCCTCTCAGTACTGCTTTAGCTGTGTCCCAAATATTTGGATAGGTTGTTTCTTCATTTTCATTTGTTTCCAGGAACATTTAAATGTCCTGCTTGAAGGTTCATACCTTGCATGAATAAGGTCCTACGTTTGATCTCTAGCACCATATATATTGTGTTTTTCATGCAATAAATACATTATTAAAGAGCTTCTGGTTCACCATCAGGTTATAAAGACCACCCAGTAATATTTCTATAATATTTAGCAATCAAAGAAATACAAATGCAAAGGAATGATGCAGATGGTGGTGCAATGGATTAAAGACTTGAACTCTCATCACCTCATTAGGGAAAGATAGGAACATTCTGGGGGAATGGATCGACTTGCTAATGTCCATGTCCAGAGGAGAAGAAATCTGAGAAGGCAGAAATCCCACCAAAAAAATTTTTTGCCCATACTCCCAGATGGATAAATGATAGGGGAAGTAAGCCAGAGGGAGTTGAACCCCCATTCCATCAGAACCCAAAGCATTTGTCACCAGCAATCTTCTTTTTATACCATTTGTGAAAGGGAAATGAATCTGGAAAACACAAGAGGAAGTCAGGCAGTGTTTCTCTTGAGAAAGAAGAAGGAAAAAAAGAAAGAAAGAAAAAAAGGAAAGGAAAGGCACCCAAAAGTAGTAATAAGTGTAGGAGTGGACTTAGGTAGGAATTATATACAGGACTATTGATTAAACAGGAAAATATATATGTATATACACATGTTATAGAATCAGCCCTTAAAGAGAGTTGGGTAGTAGTGCAACGAGTTAAGCACAGGTAGTGCAAAGCAAGACTGGCGTAAGGATCCTGTTCAACCCCCTGGCATCCCACCTGCAGAGTAGTCGCTTCACAAGCAGTGAAGCAGGTCTGCAGGTGTCTATCTTTTTTTTTTTGCCTCCAGGGTTATTTCTGGGGCTCAGTGCCTGCACCATGAATCCACTGCTCCTGGAGGCAACGCCCCTTTAAGTTGTAGCCTTGTTGTAGTCATTATTGTTGTTGATATCGTTTGTTGTTGGATAGGACAGAGAGAAATCAAGAGGAGGGGAAGACAGAGATGGGGAAAGAAAGACACCTACAGACCTGCTTCAATGCTTGTGAAGTGACTCTTCTGCAGGTGGGGAGCCAGGGGCTCGAATCGGGATCCATATGCCTGTCCTTGCGCTTTGTGCCATGTGTACTTAACCCACTGTACTACCACCCAACCCACTTCAGGCGTCTATCTTTCTCTCCCCCGTCTTCCCTTCCTCTCTCCATTTCTCTCTGTCCTATCCAACAACAATGGAATCAATAACAACAATAATAACTACAACAATAAAAAACATTAAATGCAAGAAAAGGAAATAAATATTTTTAAATATTAAAAAAAAAAAGAATCAGCCCGTATTGGTGACCTTGGGACAACTACTGCAGTTCCAATGGAGTGGATGGGGACACAGAACTCTGGTGGTGGGAACAATATGAAATTATACCTTTATTATTTTACAATTTTGTAAAATCAATATTAAGCCACAAATAAAAATAGAAAAAGTCTTAGGGAGTCGGGAGGTAGTGCAGCAGGTTAAGCACATGTGGCACAAAGCACAAGGACCAGCTTAAGGGTCCCGGTTCAAGCCCCTGGCTCCCCACCTATATGGGAGTCACTTCACAGGTGGTGAAGCAGGTCTGCAGGTGTCTGTCTATCTTTCTCTCCCCTCCTCTATCTTTCCTTCCTCTCTCCATTTCTCTCTGTCCTATCTAACAACGACGACTTCAACAACAATAACTACAAAAATAAAAAAACAACAAAAGGGAAGTAAATAATTTTTTAAAAATATAATTAAAAAAGTCTTATAGGACTATGAGGTGATACACTCAGTTAAGTGTACATAGTACTATGCATAAGGGCCTGGTTTCAAACCCCGCTTCCCCCCCTGCAGAAGGGATGCTTCACAAACAGTGAAGCAGGTCTGTAGGTGTCTAACCTCTCCTTCCATCTCTCCCTCTCCTCTCAATTTCTCTCTGTCTTATAAAATAAAATGAAAGAGAGAAAGAAAGAGGAAAAAATGACCACTGGGAGCAGATTCATAGTGCCAGCACTGAGGCTCAATGATATAACCACGGAGTGGGGAAAATTAGCCTTGAACTCTCAAGCACAAGGTCCAAAGTATGATTCCTGGCAGCCCATGTACCTGAGTGATGGGTGGTTCCCTTTCTCATTTCCTATCTCTCATTAGTGAATGAATCAAATGAATATTCTTACAAAAGAAATACAAAGGCTTGGGCATCCTTTAAAAGTATTTGACTTGGGGAGTCAGGCTGTAGCTCAGTGGGTTAAGCACAGGTGGCGCAAAGCACAAGGACTGGCATAAGAATCCCAGTTTGAGCCCCTGGCTCCCGGCCTGCAGGGGAGTCGCTTCACAAGCGATGAAGCAGGTCTGCAGGTGTCTATATTTATTTTTTTAATTTTTTATATTTATTTATTTATTTTCCTTTTTGTTGCCCTTGTTAACATTGTTGTGGTTATTGATACTGTTGTTGTTATATAGGACAGAGAGAAATGGAGAGAGGGAGCACAGAGAGAAATGGAGAGAGGGAAGACAGAGAGGGAGAGAGAAAGACAGACACCTGCAGACCTGCTTCACCGCCTGTGAAGAGACTCCCCTGCAGGTGGGGAGCCAGAGGCTTGATCTGAGATCCTTCCAATGGTCCTTTTGCTTTGTGCCACATGTGCTTAACCCGCTGCACCATAGTCTGACTCTCTGGTGTCTATCTTTCTCTACCCTTCTCTGTCTCCCCCTCATCTCAACTTCTCTCTGTCCTATCCAACAAGGACAGCATCAATAACTACAACAATAAAACAACAGGGGCAACAAAAGGGAATAAGTAAATAAATATTTTTTTAAAGTATTTGACTTTAGGTGGCTCTGTGGTGCAATGGATAGAGCACTGCACTTCTAGTGACAAAGGTATTTCACTTGAAATAAAGCCATTGTTTATGCATACATGTTTAACTTTAAGGTCCCTGAATAGTTTTAGCCTTCACAAAAATATCTTTCTCAGCACTAAGTATGATGCTGAAAACTACCTCCAGAGGTTCTCTCCTTTTAGTAAGGCTTGTGAAACTTCTTTTTTGTTGTTGTTGCCCTTGTTGTTTTTTTCATTGTTGTTGTAGTTATTGATATAATCGTTGTTAGATAGGACAGAGCAAAATGGAGAGAGGAGGGGAAGATAGAGAGGGGGAGAGAAAGACACCTGCAAACCTGCTTCACTACCTGTGATGCGACCTCCTTGAAGGTGGGGAGCCGGTGGCCCGAACTGGGATCCTTACGCAGGTCCTTATGCTTTGCGCCACGTGTGCTTAACCCGCTGAGCTGACTCCCGTGAAACTTCTTTGTACAAAGCTTCCAATTTGGGAGTTGGGTAGTAGTGCAGCGGGTTAAGCACAAGCTGCGCGATCCATAAGGTCCAGCTTTTGGATTCTGGTTCGAGCCCTGGCTCCCCACCTGCAGGGGAGTCGCTTCACAGGTGGTGGAGCAGGTCTGCAGGTGTCTGTCTTTCTCTCCCCCTCTGTCTTCCCTTCCTCTCTCCATTTCTCTCTGTCTTATCCAACAAGGAAGACATCAATAACAATAATAACTACAACAATAAAATTGACAAAGGCAACCAAAGGGGGATATATATATATATATATATATATATATATATATATATATATATATATAACAAATTTTTAAAAAGGTTCCAATTTTAAAATGCAGAGACTTGGATTCTTGAGTGGAACAAAATTAAATGCAGAGACTTGGATTCTTGAGTGGAACAAAATTAAATGTGATTGTTTATTTACATGACATCTCAGAGTTCTATGGCAGAGAAATAGTCATTTGGTGGAAAAAAATGATAATGCAGAAACTGGAAGAAATAGGAAGGCATAGATTTAGAACCAAGGAAGAGATAACAAACAAGGTCTTTCCCCCATTCCATTTTACAGCTATTCTGAAAGGACATATTTGACGACTTTTGCATAGGATCAACATATTTAGCTAGAGATATTTAACACTGCCAGTATAAATACAAATCAACTCCATCATTAGGGGGAAGACTCTGGTTCTTAAAAAATATTTAGAAGTATAAAAGTGCTGCTTAAGGGCTTTTTGTAAATATATGTCCTATGATATATATGTATGAATAAAATAGCCCATGGAATGAATGGAAAGCTGTAAGAACAATATGTGTTGCTTTGAAAACAAAAGAGAAGTTCTGAATCTATTAAGTAGGTCAGATACCTAGTATTAATTGGTTTCAAAGGGGTTTATGCTTAAAAATAGAATCCCTCTTAATGGCAAAGACAGATATTTGTTCTGTGTACACGTAAACTGGGACAGCTTTCATTATCATAGAGATGAAAACTAGGATAAGTGAGTAATGCAACTCAGGACAAGAGATCCCCAAATGTTCATTTTCTCTTATTAATTTATTTATATGTCTCTTAACCTGACAAAAAAGAAAGGAGAAAATTCCATAACCACAGGTGAGCAATAAAACAACCATATGGAAGATGTTTGGATAGAGAGAATACCACAATAATAAATTTTATCTTCTAAAATTTATCTCAAAGTGAAAATCTTTACTTACTGATGCTCAACTATAGAGATAAAAGCTCAAATAATTCTTCTAATTCTTCAGGTTCTTCTACTTCCACATAACGAAAACCACAGAACAACAGAATAGACCCCTTTGTGGGCCCCCAAAGGACCTTGCCCTCAGTATGGTTGAACAACGGTAGAGAATGTTCTGTCCTCCTAAGGGAGGGACAACATAATCTATGCTTCACCTGAGGAAAATGGGTCTTAAAATTAGGGCAGCTTGGAAGGTTCCTACTCATGACCACAGAATGTGAGCTCAGATCTATAGGAATGCAGAGGTCACATAGGCTCCTAAACTGAATATGGGCTCAGATCCAATCAAATCAATGAGGTTTACAGTCAACAATATTTATACAACTTTCCCATATTTGGGAGCTACTCTCTTCCCTGATTTAGCTTTCTGGTCCTTTTTCCAGCCATGACATCATCTCCCCAGACAATAACTTGGATCCACTTGCATGTCAGATGTCAGGCTCAGGAAAAAAAAAAAAAAAGGAAGAAAAAAAAGAAACTAGTATAGTATAGTCATGAGTTCTTTGAAATATAACTAAAATAGGACTACTAACTACCTACAAAAAGGAGACCCCCCCCCCAACTCTTCATCTGAACTATTCCAGCCTTTAGGTTCATGATTAATCAACAATTTGTTTGGCTCTATATGTTAACTCTTTTTTTCAGCCACCAGGTTCCAGATGCTAACATGATGCCAACTGGACTTCCCTGGCAGACAACCCCACCAAGGTGTCTTGGAGCCCCACTTCCCCAGAACCCTGCCCCACTAGGGAAAGAGAGAGGCAGGCTGGGAGTATGGATCGACCAGTCAACGCCCATGTTCAGTGGGGAAGCAATTACAGAAGCCAGACCTTCCACCATCTGCATCCCACAATGACCCTGGGTCCATACTCCCAAAGGGATAAAGAATAGGAAAGCTATCAGGGAGGGGATGGGATATGAAGTTCTGGTGGTGGAAACTGCATGAAGTTGTACCCCTCTTATCCTATGGTTTTGTCAGTGTTTCCTTTTTATAAATAAAAATTAAAAATTAAATTAAAAAAGAAAACCGCATGCAGCTCAGTCAGACATACATTGATTACATACACATATCTGAAATTCTTACATTGAATGACACTGAATAAAGATGGTAGAGTAGCATCATCTCACTTCCAAAAATGATAATATGTAAAAGCTTTAAATATGTTTGTATGTGTAATGCAATCTTTACACATACACACATATACCATTAATATACAATTTTTGCCATTTATCCAGGATTTTTAAAGAAAATATTGGATGGAAATCTTATCTAAAATAATTTGTGGTAGATTATAATCTCCTTTTAAGTCCTAGTACTATAATAAGTATAAGATACTTGAGAATATAATACTGCATGCTGAATGCAAGTATTCTGGACATGCTTTAATGAAAATAAACAGGATTTATATTTAAAATTCTCTTTCCTCGAGGCCAGATTGAGAACTCACAAAGCAGCCAATCCTGTATAAAACTTTCTAGCATGCTTCTGAGAACTCCCAGCTTTAGTAACTGGTGACGAAGTCCTAGTGAGTAGGATCCATACCCATCAGTATACACTCAATTTCAATAGCCTTCAAAAACAGCTTCCTTGACATCTGCTTCTTAAATTTTTCATAAAACATAAACCAACAGAAATCCCTAATTCCATAGAGGACTTTTTATATTCAAATGTGTTATCTGTCTTTTCCACTTCTCTAAGAACAATGTCTTATGCAAATCTATACAAGGATATGTATAAGCCAATCATGGAATCTGAGCAATTCTTGTTAAAGAATACCAAATTCTCACAACCAATCACTCCAGCTTTCAGCAAGACCTCCTAGCAGAGAGCATTTACTGTCTCAGCAACCAATGCACATATTTATTGACACCTAAATACCATAAAAATTAAATCCTACAAACTAATGTCCCCAAAATTTCAACAGGATGCAGTAGAATGAGATTGGGAAAGAGAAAGAAGAGGGAGATCATTTTCTCCATGAAGGCAGTTTCCAGTTATGACTATGATGATTAGCCATGAAGAGTCCCAGCAGCACTAGCTAAAGCCATAGCAATGGTTCCAATAGCAGTGATACAGCAGGTTACAAAGCACTGAACGCAGTACTAGTTTAATGATCTGGTGGTAACAAAACACTTAGGAAAACAATGCATCAAACAATAAAACAGCAGAAAGAAGTAGACATGTGGAAAATAATTAAATAGCTAGAGGCAACCATACCATCTACTTAAGCAGTGAACAATAGACAGGAAATCTGCCCAGAAATTTTTAAGTTTGATATTTTTAAACAAATCTATGGCACTTCACTGTTTTAGTTACTTAAATAACTCTTACTGTTCCTGCTCATTTCTAATCTGTTTAATATCTTATTTACATTTTTTCATGCATGTCAGTCTACAGCAGAGGAATAAATTCTCACACAAATTATAAGTATTATAATATTTCTTAATAAAAATAAATTCTCACACAGACAAATTATACTAGTATTATAATATTTCATAATAAACTGACCTAACAGGACCTTAACATTAGATATTGGTCCAGAAGTTATGGCTTACAAGAGCCAGTAAAGATAAAGATTCCCTCTGTGTGGGTTAACATCATATTTCTGAAGTGAAATAACTCAAGCTCAGATGCTAGACCTAGAAAATTCTTATTTGGGGGGACTGAATCTGTGATCTCTCCTACAGTGATACTCTGACATCATCACAGGGAACTCCTTCAGAAGTTAATAGAGGGTGCCGGGTGGTAGCACAGAGGGTTAAACGCAGGTGGCGCAAAGCACAAGGACCAGCTTAAGGATCCCGGTTCGAGCCCCCAGCTCCCCACCTGCAAGGGAGTCACTTCAGAGGCAGTGAAGCAGGTCTGCAGGTGTCTGTCTTTCCCCCTCTGTCTTCTCTTCCTCTCTCCATTTCTCTCTGTCCTATCCAACAATGATTACAACAAGGGCAACAAAAGGGAATAAGTAAATAAATAAAAATTATTTTTAAAAAAGAAGTTAATAGAGAACAGTTAAAACAGTAGATTAATTCCCCTTAATTCATCATTAAAGTGTTAGAAACACAGGGAAAAATATTTAACAGTAGAACTGGCCCCAGATGATGCTGACATAGTTTGTTCTTTGCTGTTTATTATTATTATTATTATTATTATCATTATTGCTGCTGTTTTAACAGTTAGTACCAAGGTGATATGGAACAGAAATTTGATACATGACAGAGGAAGATATGCCTTAATGTATATTTTTCATCTTTGAGCATAGCATATTAGATCAAGAAAGCATGTCAATTCTGGGTTCAGCTAAAACATGAGATTTAAAGAGAAATGTCCTTGCCTATCATGCTTTAAAACTGGGTAATGGTTTAACAAACAAGCATCAGAAGTTCCATTCTATCCCTCCCACATACACACACATACATACAATCTACAGTAGCAAAAAAAAAAAACAAAAAAACAATTTCTCACACAAAGGTTCAGAGTGACCTGCTAAATGTTACCTGCCAACTACTAGGCATTTACGAAAGTCAAAGAAAGTAACCCAACCACAGGCCCTTTGCCTGTCAAACATGGAGAGATGGGGATTAAAAATAAAATGTACATCATGTAAGGTTAAGAACTCCTGTTGTGTGCTAAGAGCTTTTGATGTCTTAAAATATCAAAGCCTTAAGTATATCTAGAATGAAAATGAAAAATTTGACCCACAATCATAAGTGGAATTCAACGTGTGCCCAGAACTCCCATAGGTTATTGTGTTCTGCTAGGGTTGAAAGGGTGAGGCAAGGGCCTTCAAAGGGAAATGGCATTCATTCAATTTAAACATACTTTAATTCACTGAGGAATTTTTTAATAGGTTCTTGCAATCAATATTTTTAGAGCACTCTGACTGAATGTTGCTATATTGGGGAAAATAAAATTGATATTATTCCTCTTTTCTACATGAATTCATAGATCTATGAAACCAAATGAGGGCCCTTCTAATCTGTAGTGTGAAATCAAAGTATGGATAAAATTAGTGAAAAATATCAAATACAGTCAATGTTAATGCTCCTTGAGATACACTAGCAACAATTCTTACACTATAAAATTCTAGTATGTCTTACCAATATCAGACCTAATGAAAGAACCCAAATATATATATTCCTCTAAAATCTTTCTTCATTTCCCTTTTTTTGTTTTGTTTATATATTACTGGGTTTTTACTGCTCTATCTAACTTTTTCAGATATACAGAGAGACTAAGACATAAGTATAAAAAGAATGAAAGACACCACAGCACTCAAACTTCCCCCAGCATAGCGGTAGCCAGGTTCAAATCTGGATCATGGGCATGGCAAATCAGGCACACTCCCAGTGGAGCTATCTTTTTGATATTCCTTATTCATAAATTATACTGGCAAAGTACAACCTTAAGGAGAAAATTTAAACCTGAACTTGCATCATTTTGTTATCAATCTAAATGCTGAAATGTGTTCAGCACTTCACTATGTATAATGTCACTTGTATACTTTTTAAAGATGTAATTTATAATTGGAAAGTTTCTCATTCATAATTTTCTTCATTTTATGATAGATGTTAAATTTTGTCAAATGGCTCCTCTGTGTTTATTATGATGCTTACATATTTTTTCAGTATCCTACTACATAGTGAATTAAATTGATCAATTTTTATAGTTTAAGCCTCCCTTACATTTTAGTCATACTTGGAAATGATACTTATTATAAATATAGCTAAATCATTTATCTGACTAAGATCTCATTAAGTCACCTTTGCTTTAACTTGGATGGAGCTTGAAAACATGTTAAGTGAGAAGATAAGTCAAAAAGAAAAGTACAAATACCAGAATTTCTCACTTATATATGGAACTTACAAAAGAATACCAGAAAAAGAAAACACAAAACAAAACTTTGAGTGGCATGTATTGCACCAAAGCAGAAGACTCTGGGGAGGAAGATATATATAGAGGGCCTAAAAAAGGACTTGGGATATTGATGTACCTATATTTTAACTACTGTACTATAAACCGTTAGCCTTTCTCCAATAAAATGGGAAGAAATTAAATTATTTTAGTGGCTACTATCTTTTATATTTTCACTTAGTATCTATGTCATATTTGTCATCAGAATGAAGGTCTCATAATTGTAACCTGTAGTAAAGCAACCCCCCTCTTTTATTTTCTGGGGGAAAAGCATGTTTATTTAAAAGTGACTAAATATTGGGCAATAGCTTTTATAAATACTGTATTTTTTCAGTAGTAAAGCTTCCTGGATCTAATATTATCTTTACAAGAAACTTTAAATTTTGCTTTAATGAGGTTAATTATTTGATAGGCAAAAGTTTTAAATTTTTTATTTCTTCTTGTGTCAGTTGTGGTACTTTTTTCCTTAAAAAAAAAAAAGAAAGAGAAAAACTGGCCATTCAAAAATTATTTTTATTGCTGATATTGTTGAGTGCATATATTACCATGCACAAGGACCTAGGTTCAAGCACTAAGTTCCTACTGCAGGGGGAAGCATCATGAGTGGTGAAGCTGTGCTGCAAGTGTCTTTCTGTCTGTCTATATTTCTCCTTCCCTCCTCATTTTCTCTCTATTCTATCAAATAAAGTAAGTAATAAATAATTTTTTAAAGGAGATGAAAATGTAACCAAATTTTCATTAACATAAAATAAAATTTCAGTGAGCAGCAAAATGAAAAATGACAATACCAAGATTTCTGGAGATTATGATACAACTAGAAACATTCATCACTGAATATATTTTCCATTACATTGATGTTCTTTGGTTTTTCCTAATTAAATCTTCAAAATTTCTTATTAAAATTTTACAGATTTGTATTAGATATATAACTATTAACTATATACTTATATGGTAATAAAATTGTGTAGTTCTCTGTAAACACAGAAAAGACAAGTTATAAGTATACAGTCTGTACAATTCAATAATTCCACTCCTGATTATGTGTATTAATAAAAGCCTTGGTCTGGGAGATAGCATAATGATTATGCAAAAAATTCTCATGCTTGAGGCACCAAAGATCCTAGGTTCAATCCATAGCACCACCATTAGCCAGAGATGAGAAGTGCTCTGGTAAAAACAAATAAACAAAATAATAATAATAATAACTTTGCTCTTTGGCCCTGATGGCAACCCAACCATGAAAGCCTCTCTTCCCTTTCTTCCTCCCTCTTTCTGTCTCCCTTTCCCTTTCCCTAATATGTGTTGTCTTCAATAAAGTTTAAACAAACTCTTATAATGGTGAACACATAAACAATTGCCTTTGTTTCTACCAATGTTAGAAGCTACACAGTAACCAATGTATAGCATATATGAAATACCACTTAGATAAAAAATGACTTGTTACATTTAAATGCAACAAAATAGGGGAATATTAGAAATACTGAATTAAAAATATCACAAAGACTTTTACTTGCTAGTTCAACAATTAACAACTTTTATAAATGTTGCTCTATCTTTACAAATAAAAAGTCAAACATACAAAAAATCAGCATTTTTTTTTTAGGATTCACAAGTGAAATAAGGGCAAAAGAGTGGGAAAAGAAAAGTCTACATTAGGCAAAAGAGGAAACCAAGGCAGAGAATTCACCCCCTTAAGAGTCAGTATTAGGGTTCAAAACCCAGAAACCAGAATATATGTTGCCAGTAGAGTAGCTCAGTGTGGACATCTCTTGATTTAAAAGTCTCCAGGGGGGATCCAGCCCTAAGTTACATGATATTGTGAAAGTTTTTTCCAAAAGCTCAATCAGATTCCAAGTGTAAATAACAAGCATTCCCTTAGTTTTTCAGCAGGGGGGTTAGAGGTGCTATTTGAAATGTATCAGAGCTATCTATTCCTTTTTTATTTATTTATTTTTTTTTTGCCTCCAGGGTTATTGCCGGGGCTTGGTGCCTGCACTATGAATCCACTTCTCCTGGAGGCTATTTTTTCCCTTTTGTTGCCCTTGTTGTTTATTGTTGCCGGTGTTATTATTATTGTTGTCGTCATTGTTGGATAGGCCAGAGAGAAACTGAAAGAGGACAGGATGACCTGATAGAGAGAAAGATAAACACCTGCAGACCTGCTTCACTGCCCATGAAGCAACCCTCTTGCAGGTGGGGAGTATGGGAGCTCAAACAGGGATCCTTCCGTGGGTCCTCATGCTTTACACCATGTATGCTTAACCTGCTGCATTACCGCCCGGCCCCCTAGAGCCTTCTACTCTTAACAAAATATTCCCTCAGGATAAACCAATTAAACAAAGCCTAAACATGTTAAGCAGCACTCTTTCAGAAAAGAGAAGTAGAGGGAATATTTACAAAGTCATTCTATAATGCCATAATATTCTAACACCAAAAATCTATGGAATCATTGTTTCTGAAGCAAACTATGTAGCTGTAAAGATATTGAAGGGGCCGGTCAGTGGCTCACCTGGTAGAATAGACACACTTCCATGTGCAAGGAGCCTGGATGAAGCTCTTGGTCCTCACCGGCAGGGGATAAACTTCAAAAGCGGTATAGCAGTGTTGCAAGTGTCTCATCCCTCCTCCTTTCCTCTCAATTTTTCTTTTCTATAAAATACAAGAAAAATAAAATAAAATTATAAAATACTTGGCAGAAAGTTTGAAAACAGAATATAATTTCCAGAAAAAATTTCACACCATAACGAAGTAAAATTTGTTTGAGGTGTTTATCACTGCTTCAACATTTGGAAATCAATGAGTAAAAACCATCTCATGAACAGGCTGAAGAAGAAAACCCACATTCTTGTAATGGTTAATTCAGAATAAAACAGCTGACAAAAATCTGGCCATTATCGAATTATTTATTTATTTTCCCTTTTCTTGCCTTTGTTGTCTTTTTATTGTTGTTGTAGTTATTATTGTTGTTGTTATTGATGTCATCGTTGTTAGATAGATATGACAGAAATGGAGGCGGGGAAGACAGAGAGGGAGAGAGAAAGAGAGACACCTGAAGACCTGCTTCACTGCCTGTGAGGCAACTGCCCTGCAGGTGGGGAGCTAGGGGCTCGAACCGGGATCCTTAGGCTGGTCCTTGCGCTTTGTGCCAAGTGCACTTAACCCACTGTGCTACCGCCCGACTCCCCA
Organism: Erinaceus europaeus; assembly: GCF_950295315.1. Lineage (NCBI taxonomy): Eukaryota > Metazoa > Chordata > Mammalia > Eulipotyphla > Erinaceidae > Erinaceus > Erinaceus europaeus. The sequence continues at coordinate 48,260,372 of NC_080167.1, forward strand.
TTATCGATTTCTTAAAAAAACACAAGCGAAACAAAACAAAAAAATCTTCAGTGACTAGGTAGGAATAGAGGGTACTTTTACAATTAGATAAAGGCTTTCTACTGAAAAAATTAAACCTAATATCATAGTGAATGGTAAGGAAATTGAACAATTCCCACTATTATGAATAAGGCAAAAAATGCTCAATTTTATCACTCCCTTTTGTCATTGCTCTGGAAGTTCCTGCTAATATATCAACAGGAAGGGGCATAAAAGTTGTGCATATTCAGACTCATGCATATAAGACTCTTTTGTTAGAAATGCATGACATAACTGTCTCTGTAAAACATACGAAAGAATAGACAAAACTCTTGTAGAGCCAGTAAGATAGGTCACATGGTAGAACACCTGCCTTGATAAGAGCACTGTTCAGGTTCAAACTCTCAGCATATCACATGGGAGCACTATGTCTTGGGGAATACCTTGTTGCTATGATAGCTCTCCCTCTCTCTTCATATCAAAGAAAGTTGGATGGCATCAGTAAAATCACACGTCTGTGAGGTTCCAAAGCACAAAACAATTACAAAAATTTTCTTATCAAACAATTCATTTTAACGGTATAGAAAGATATGATGTTATATACAAAAGTCAATAGTTGGGGAGGTAACACAGCCAAGTAGACAACAGCATTTGCATGCAGAAGGCCCCAGATTCAGTCTCTGGCACTAAATAATACACTGGAGCAGATTATTACTCTGGTCTTTCTCTCTCATTAAATAAATTAAAATATTTATAAATATAAACATACACATAAACATCTCAGTAACTTTCCATTATATTAGCAAAGTAAAAGTGAAATGCACAGCTAAAGATACAATGTACATCAGTACTGAAAAATAAAATGCTTAGGCATATATCTAACAAAGTAATTGTGAGAGCTATATGAGGAAAACTATAAAACTCTAAAAAAGGCAATCTAACTAAATGTAATAATAATTCATGTTCTTTCGTTTCTTTCTTTTTTCTTTTTCTGTTTGTTGTTGTTGTTGTTGTTGTTGTTGCTATAGGGTTATCACTGAGTCCTCTGTGCCAGCATTACGAATCCACTGCTTCTACCAGCCATCTTCTCTTGTCTCATCTCTACTTCCTTTTCTTTTTTGTCTGCCTGCCTGATCATCTTTCCTCCCTTCTTTCCCCCTCCCTCTCTTCTTTCTTTCTCTCTTTGTTCTTCCTATTGTACTTGATAGGTTAGAGAGAAAGTGAGAGGGGAGGGGACATACAGAGGGAGAGAGAAAGGCAGGAGACTCAAACCTGGGTCCTTGCAAATAGTAATATGTGTGTTTAGCCCAGTGCCCTGCCCAGTCCATAAATAAGCTTTTTTACTATATATTTTGCAACACTCACATTGAGGAGGATGTACTTTTACCATCAATACACAGATAGCTCCTGAAGTTTTCCATGCATGAGGGAACTGAAGACTTGAACATTGCAATATGTGCACTTTACCTGGTAAGTCATCTCCTAGTCCTTCTTTTTTTTTTTTTTTTAAGGGTGAGACACAGAGACAGACAAGGATGGGGGAGGGCAAAGAGAGACATAGGAAGGAGAATCACCAAAGCACTCTTCCCTGCTCATGAATCATCCCCAGTGCAGGCGGCCCCATGTGGTGTTTTCACATAGTAAAGTCTGCACTGTATTGGTTGAGCTATCTCAAGAAATGTTTGAGAAACTCGGTGATGTATTTTTATCTTGGAGAGGGCTTCTTTTTGTCCCTAATTTATAAAGATGATTTGTTGTTTGTTCGTTTTGTTATGCTTTTTTCTTTACCTGCAGCCTCAGGTTTCCTGACTTAGTTTGGTTTATTTACAGTGGAATTGCATGTGCCTTGTACAAAGCTTTGCTACAAGCAAATCTGAAATTTTAGTGTACTAGTGGTTCCCTTAGAAAAATCTCATAAATCTCTCAAAAAGCAAAAACTATATTTGATTGTTCTACTCACTCCATAAATTACAAAAGCTTGAGTACCACTTTATAGATAATCTAAAAAACAGATTCAAATAATTGCCTTTGTATAACTGCTTGCACATTTGGATTCTTCATTCTTTAATGTACTTACTCAATCCCTGAAATGAACTGTAGATGTAAATTCTTGCTTCTGGAATAAATGAATTGAAGAGAGAAGAGAGAAGCTATATGCCATGCTAGGCATAGGTTCTACAATTAATGGGAAAGGTAAATGTTTACATGGGACTGTATCATTCTTTTAAAATTATTTTTAATTTATTTATAAAATAAAAAATATCGATAGGACCATAGGATAAGAGGGTTATAATTCCACACAATTCCCACTATCAGAGTTCTGTGTCCCATCCCCTCTCGAAAGCTTTGCTAATCTTTACCCCTCTGGGAACATGAACCCAGGATCATTATGGGGTGCAGAAGGTGGAAGATCTTCTACTCCCTTGGTCCAGCTATAACAGAACATTACTAGGTTTATTTCCCACACTACACTGATGTCCATTGCTTCAGAAAGATCTTCTGTTACTTTGTCACTGACTTTATCTCTCACTTATATATTTAATCTTTACCCAAGTCAAGATTATAATCTTGCAGCTTTCAAATAAATCTTTAGACACTGTCTCTTCGAATGTTACTGTAAGTTATCGTTTTCTCTTTACCATCAATTTCAGAAGAATAGTCATCTCTATTCTCTGTTCTCTTTTTTTTTCTGTTGTCCCTAAAACAAGCTCACTTCTAACTGACTATACTGAAATATAGCTAGCTTTTCCTAAACATTAGGCTATAATTCTATAATATTTATGTAGTAATATCAGCTTACACAATAAATAACTTCATGGAACAGTTTTAAAGTTAAATTAGTTTTTTCACTCATTACCTACCCTCCAATATGCTTTGTAAAATAATAGTCAACAAGATCACAGGATAAGAGGGGTGCATTTCCACACAATTCCCACCATCAGAGTTCTGTGTCCCATTCACTCCATTGGAAGCTTTCTTATTCTTTAAATAATGTAATATATCATTCTTATGTACACACCCCTTCAAGCAAAAATCTCTGCATCAACTTTTGTTATTCCTTTTCCCTCATCTATAAATCAAAACTATAGCAATATTTATGCATCTGTCTTCATAATGGTTTTCAAATCCAAAATGTCTATTTTTTCTTCTCCATATAGCCCCTCTGGTAATATGTATTGGTAATATGTATTCAATCCCTGGATTATCACAATGTATAGGTGTTTTTTTTCCTCAGTTTCTGTTCAAAGTTAATTATTTATTTAACATTTATTTATCTATTATTTTATTATATACAAACAGAAATTAAGAGGAAGGGGATAACAGAGAGACACCTATAGCATTGCATCACCACTCATAAGGCTTTCTCCCCTGCTTGAGCCCACACCTTCAGTAGCTCATAACATGTGTGCTTAACTGGGTATTACACTGCCTGGCCCACTCAAAATTCTTTCTTTAAAGAAACATACCTGGAAAAAAAAATCTGTCAACCTTCTCCTGCTTAAAAATTCTGATGATTCCCTACAGTTCACAGAAAATACATTAATGTTTGTCTTAATCATTTTGTAATTAAAGTCCAGTTTTTATCACAATGTCTTATTCAAAAGTTCCATGGCAAATTATGGTCTCTACCCATGCAGGTCCACAGCTCTGTGTTCTATTTTCCTGACGTGCTGAACTGATACAAGTAGGAAATGAAGAAAGATTATCTCTTACTGATGGAATTCTGAATAATCTATGGTTCATGACATAAAATTAATTCTTCAATTGTTTGAAATTTTATCATTCTGGACTCCAGACTATATTTTAATGAACTGTTCTTTGATGTTGCTCAAATGTTCTTGGGAACAATGAAAGAGCTTAGAGAAAAATCACTCTGTATATTCTAATAAAATAAAAAAAAGATAGGTGAGAAGATTTGAAAGTCAAGGAAATTTAAATAAGTACAACATTTGCTCTGAGTTCAACCTATCTCAATGTGGAATCCTTTTCTTAGCAAGATCTCTTTATATCACACATTATCAATCTTATTTCTAAAATTATATGATTCCACCCATCGGCATTCCTTTCATATTTACATTCTCAGTCATCATCACCACAAGATTATATTCTCTAACTTCTCAAATATTCTCATGTAAGAAAATCTCCCAAAGAAAGCAACAGACATACACTGTTGAGTTCTCAATTTAAACCTCAGTGATGATGACAGTACTTTCATAAAACTCTAAGGCAGAACTCTGCTTCTGATATTACTGCTCTTAAATTTTATTGAGCCAGTAACTCCAGTGTCTAAGGAGAGAACTAGGCACTTTTAGATGCTGCATTAACACTTTGAGGATACCTTGCCTGATAGCACCATAATGAACTATAAGCATTTATGGAGCTTGTAGACTATTTAGCTTATTCCCTTGGTATAGTTTTCTTCCCACGAAAGCTCACTGCAACTAGTTTTGTAGCCAATAACGCTAGTCTACTCATTCCAATTCATGTAAGTAAAATATAAAAATAGACTACAATATACATAATGCATTTCCTTTATTGCCAATAAGCATTAAATGTAATAGACTCACAGCTCTTGTACATGCTACATACTATTTTTATTCTATTCTATCAAGTTTTCAGTATTTCCAAAACTTCTCATTTGGGGACAGAGTGGAAAGAACTCCTATAATTGCTGGTGGTGAAAAGAAATCTGGGATGTCAACTTCTGTTTTGACATAACAAAATTGTTTCATAATTATATATAGCTTTATAAATTAGAATAGCTGTTTTATTTAATTATAAGCATGATGTGATTATCTGTCCTATATCTTAGATCCAATCATGTTACTGACTTCATCAAATTTTATTCAGGGGCTGTAGAGATTCCTCCTTTTCCATAATATAGTGATTCTTCCCTACTGCTCTGCTCTAGCATTCTTATAGGGAAAGATAGGCATAAGTAACTAGAAGTTTGGGATGGATTTGAGATGGATCAAACTGCTTTCTACCTATGTACCTACGGAAAATGTGTGCAAATAGATTTTTCCCATTTTAATATACTGCTAAATCAAATTCTAAGTCATAAAGTAGTCCAAAATGACACAATAGTGTCCTCATATTGTATTTACGTCACAATGTATGTATCTACCTTATATCTCAGACATGATAGGATAATTACTTGAGTTATTACCCAGGTCTTCTGGTATACTAGAAGAATAATTCCTTCATGACTTGACTTTAGAGGTTATGATATATGATATAAAAGCAAAGAGCATTTTTGGCCTAAAATATTTTATCCAAACTTTAAGTGACATGGCAATGAAAAAATAAGCACATACTCATTGCTTCTTAGTTTTTATGCTTTAAAATTTTTGTATTAGGAGTGGGAGTATAACTTAACGCACTACAACATATATATTTACCCTAGTGTCCCTGAACAGCACATGATAGTACCATGCAAAGGGGAAGTTTCATGATTTGGGGAGCAGTGCTGTGGTTTCTCTTCTTTCTCTGCTTCTCCCTCTTTGTTTCTTATCCTCTGTATGGGGGAAAGAGTCCTGAGGGAACAGAGGAATCATAAGGAATGAAGCCCCAGTGAAGAAAAGGCAGCAAAAAAGAGTTCCATATTCTATTTAATAGTGTTGGTAACTCACACTTTTTTAATATTTATTTTATTTTATTCCCTTTTGTTGCCCTTGTTGTTTTATTGTTGTAGTTATTATTGTTGTCATTGTTGTTGGATAGGACAGAGAGAAATGGAGAGGGGAGGGGGAAGACAGAGAGGGGGAGAGAAAGATAGACACCTGCAGACCTGCTTTACCGCTTGTGAAGCGACCCCCCTGCAGGTGGGGAGCCAGGCCTCAAACCAGGATCCTTACGTGGGTCCTTGTGCTTAGCGCCACCTGCGCTTAACCCGCTGTGCTACAGCCCAACTTCCATGTAACTCACACTATTTTTAAAAAATATTTATTCATTTTCTCTTTTTGTTGCCCTTGTTTTATTGTTGTACTTATTATTGTTATTGTTATTGATGTCTTCATTGTTGGATAGGACAGAGAGAAATGGAGAGAGGAGGGGGATACAGAGAATGGGAGAGAAAGATAGACACCTGCAAACCTGCTTCACCGCCTGTGAAGCAATTTCCCTGCAGGTGGGGAGCCGGGGGCTTGAACCAGGATCCTTATGCAGGTCCTTGTGCTTTGCACCACCTGCGCTTGACCACTGTGCTACCGCCCAACTCCCGTAACTCACACTTTTAAATTAAACATTTACTATGCATGTACCACCCTCCCATAGTTTTGAAATGGACACCGCCCCCCAATTTACTCAATGTAGGAAAAAATAACTCCAAAAAGAAACAAAATCCAGCCAACATGCAGAAAAATAGTGGTAGACACTATTAATATCATCTTTTGTTTATCTTTGGATTAGGAGATGTGTATATGTCACACAAACACACACACACATACACACATACAGAGATATGTCACTCAAAATTCATATTTTTGACAATGAAGGCAACATGTGGTTGAAATTTAATCTTCATTTTGATTAATGCTAGATGTAATATTCTATGTAAATGTTAAATATAAGTTCATGCTTGTTTTGATTTTATCATTTACACATTTTATTAGAGATTTAATATTTTATGTATACAATATCTGATATAATTTGACCAGCTATCCATTTTGTTTTAACATATCCATCAGAATAAGAGATATGGAGATATACAGAGGGGGTTGGGCAGTGGTGCATTTGATTAGGTGCACATAACACGATGCACAAGGATCTGGGTTCGAGGCCCACCCCCCAACTGCAGGGGGAATGTTTCATGAGAGATGAAGCAGGTCTTCAGCAGTCTATCTTCCTCTCACTATTTCCCCCTCCCCTCTAAATTTCTCTGTCCTAATAAAAATAGGGGAAAAGAAAGGAAAAAACTGACTGCTGAAGCAGTGGCTTCATAATGTAGGAACCAAGTCCAGTGATAACCCTGGTGGAATAAAGAGAAAAAAAAAAAAAATATATATATATATATATATATATATATATTACTTTGTAGACTACTAAATTTATACAGAATTACACTCTCAGCTTTATTCATGCTGATTAATTATTATATTACTAATAATTAATGTTGGATTACAATCAATTTTATGAATACCACATGATTGATTTTTATTAAACATGGGTTATAAATTTTCTGTTTCAAAAATGCTGCTATGGACTTTCAATTCCTTATCTCTTAGTGCTCATTTGCAAAATATTCTCTAGATAAGTTTATCTTCCCATTCTTATAACCATTTTCTAATGAATTTAATCCTTACTTTAGTATAGTTGAATTTTTACTAAACTTCATCTATAATTTGCATTTTGTGTCTTCTTAAAAAAAATCCTCATCTGAGAATTTACTGCATTATCATCTCATAACAATAACCAAGATAAGCTAAGAATCCTGTTTGTAGGGATAATAGAAATATTGGTGAATATGTAAAAAGTTAACTTATAAACAGGAATGAAAATCTTGACTGCTACTTAAGTGAGGTGTACTTAAAAATTTCAGTATTAATACAGTAATAGCTTTATAATGATAGACACATAGACTAATAGCAGAGAAATAGGTAGTTCATAAATAGAACTTGCAATATATAGAATATAATCCAACTTTTCAAAAATTTTACAGATTCTCACTAAGTTCATATATATATAATGGGTAGTTGCATGAGGAAAAAAGTGCTTACAACCCACAAATATTAAGAGATGGATCACTAACCAAAAGATAATATGTAAAAAGGTTCATAAGAAAAACAGGAGGATTTTTCCATAACCTTAGAAGTGAGCATAGATTTCATAACAGAGGTTACATAACAGATTAGGAATAAGACAATGGCAAGTGCTAGCAATAAGACAGTGTTACTGAAAAATAAATCAATCAAAACAAAAAAAAACTAGCCTGGTGTATATAGACACTAGCAACCACTTGAGGGAAAACTTTGGTAATATGCAATGAAATTAAAAATATATTTCTAATAAGACTCAACAATTTGACTTTTTGGTGGGTGTGGTAAGGACATTTTTATTTTTGTTCATGTGCACATAGCATAAAGTCAAAGAATTCAGTATATATTTGCAGCAAAAAAGATTTTCCAACAGTGCAAGTATCTTTCAATTAAGAATAACTCAGTAAAATCTGATGTAAACAAAATTTATTGGGAACCGGGCAGTAGCCAGCAGGTTAAGCGTATGTGGTGCAAAGCCAAGGACTGGCGTAAGGATCCCAGTTCGACCCCCTGGCTCCCCACCTGCAGGGGAGTTGCTTCACAGGCAGTGAAGCAGGTCTGCAGGTGTCTATCTTTCTCTTCCCCTCTGTCTTCCCCTCCTCTCTCAATTTCTCTCTGTCCTCTCCAACAATAACAACAACAATAATAGTAACTAGAGCACCTATGAACAACAAGGGCAACAAAGGGGAAAAAAAATGGCCTCCAGGAGCAGAAGATTCATAGTGCATGCACCGAGCCCCAACAATATCCCAGGGGGGGAAATTATTTTGCAGAACATAAAAATGAACCAACAAAAGTGTTAACAAGACAGCTTAAATTGAAAATATGTGAAAAATGAGGCTGTAGAATTATAGGCATACTATCTAACATAGGTATGAATGTATAGATACATGAAACAATATGTAAGGTCTCTGGAACAATATTGATGATACAAAAGTCAAACTGAATTTCTATTTAACTATATTTTCTGTTTTCTATGAATAAAATGTTTCAAGTCTAAAGAATAAATACTAATATAAATGCCAATTCTGGGATGTAAGTATAAAATAATCATATTTTTATACTTTTTTTCTCTGTTTGCTAATATAAGAAACAATTTTGTGAAAAGCACATTGATTTCCTAAGTATAAGGAATTTTTTTTTCGTATTTTATATTTTATTTTTCTAAATGATCTTTATTTATTTGCTGGACAGAGACAGCCAGAAATTGAGAGAGAAGGAGGTGATCAAGAGCGAGATAGACCCCTGCAACACTGCTTCATCACTTGCCAAGTTTTCCCCCTACAGGTGGCCTTGGGGACTTGATCCTGGGTCCTTGCACACTAACATGTGCACTCAACAAGGCCACCATTCAGCCTCAAACTGTTTCAGTCAACCTGAAACAGTTCCACCAGTATTGTCCTCTAAGTATTTTATAGTTTGTGATCTTGACTTTTGGTTGACTTTTGTTTCTGGTGAGATACAGTGATTCAGTTTCATTATTTTGTACATTGCAACCCAGTTTTCCCAGCACCATTTATTAAAGAAATACCCTTTTCACCATTTAGTAGTTTGGGCCCCTTTATGAAAAATTGGATGTACACAGGTATTGGGAGTAATTTCTGGGATTTCAACTCTGTTCCATTGATGTGGAACAGTACCAGGCAAGTTCCAGTACCAGGCAGTTTTTAAAAAAAAATTAAATATTTATTTATTTATTCCCTTTTATTTGCCTTGTTGTAGTTATTGTTGTTGTTGTTATTGATGTCATCACTGTTAGATAGGACAGAGAGAAATGGAGAGAGGAGGGGAAGACAGAGATGGGGAGAGAAAGACACCTGAAGATCTGCTTCACCACTTATGAAGTGACTCCCCTACAGGTGGGGATTCAGGGGCTCGAACCTGGATCCTTATGCTGATCCTTGTGCTTTGTGTCATGTGTGTTTAACCCGCTGTGCTACTACGGGACTCCCTCCAGGCTGTTCTTTTTATTACAGTGGCTTTATAATATAATTTGATACCTGGGAGTATGATGCCTCCAATTCTGTTTCTTTTTCTCAAGATTGTTTTGGCAATTCTAGGTGTTTTCTGGTTCCAGATAAATGTTTGTGACTTTTGTTCTATTCTCTTAAAGAAAATTAGTGGGACCTGGATGGGTATTGCATTAAATTTTATATGGCTCTGGGTAGAACATTATTTTTAATTTATTTTTAAAACAGAAATATTGACAAAACCATAGGTTAACAGGGGTACAATTCTACATAATTCCCACCAACAGAACATCTTATCCCATCCCTAGAAAGTCTACCTATTCTTTATCCCTCTGAAGTATGGAGAAAAGATCTTTATGGGGTGTAGAAGGTGGAAGGTCTGGCTTCTGTAATTGCTTCTCTGCTGAACATGGGCATTGGCAGGTTGATCTATACTCCCAGCTTGTCTCTCTCTTTGCCTAGTGGGGCAGGGCTCTAGGGAGGTGGGGCTCCAGGACACATTGGTGGGGTCATCTGCCCAGGGAAGTTAGGCTAGCATTAATATTTTGATGGTATTAATTCTTCTAATCCATGAGCATGGGAGACTCAGTTTTCAGTATACATTTTTTTTACTTCTTTGGTTAGGTTTATTCCTAGATATTTTATTGATTTTTTCTGTGATAGTGAATAAGGATGATTTCTGGATATCTTCTTCTTCTGACTTAGTGTTTGCAAAAAGGAATCCTACTGATTTTATATGTTAATTTTGTAGTCTGCCACCTTACTATATTACTTAATAATTTCCAGGAGCTTTTTGCTGGACTCTTTTGGTTTTTCTATGTGTACTATCATATCATCTGCAGAGTGAGAATTTGACTTCTTCCCTTTCAATTTGTTTCCTCTGATTCCTATCTTTTGCCTGATTGCTATGGCGAGAACTTCCAATATTGTATTGCATAGCAATGGTGATAGTGGACATCCCGTCTGGTACCTGATATGAGTGGGAATGCTTTCAGCGTCTCAACATTGAGTATGGTGTTAGTTGTAGGTCTGCTGTATATGGACTCCATTATCTTAAAATTTTTCCATCTACTCCCATTTTTTGTAGTGATTTAATTATGAAGGGTTGTGGAATTTTGTCACAGGCTTTCTATGCATCTATTGAGATAATCATATGGTTTTTCTTTTATTGCTATAGTGAAACACATTGATTGATATTCATATATTGAACCAAACTTGCATTCCTAGGATGAATCCCATTTGGTCATGATAAACTATCTTTTTAATATACTACTGTATCTAGCTGGCTAGGATTTTGTTCAGTATTTTAGCATATATGTTCCAGATTAAGGAATCATTAAAAAATAAAACAGACAAGTGGTGGAACAAGATGGGGTTCCCAGAAGATGGCAGACAGAGAAGCTGCTAGTGGCTTGAGCTCTGATCACATCTTCTGGAAACGGTAGGATTTTCTGCCTTTAGTAGGCCAGTCAATAAGGGGTCCTAGCAGTGACACTAAGGAGGTGACTATAACTTAATTTGGGTTAAGAATTAGAGTAGAAAAAAAGGGAACAAAAAAATTTTTTTCCTTTTAATTATTAAGCACGTCACCGCCCCCCCCCCCAACCAGTCCCTGGGGACCAGCTCCTAGCAGAATTCCCTGCTGAGCTTCTGTCTTTACCAAATTTCTGTCCCACCAGGGAGTATCATTCATTCTAAGTCTATACCCTTCTGAAACCTCTGGGTGTTTTTTCTTTCTAAGTAGCCAAAAACCACCCACCTCACCCCACATAGCTAATTAAATAATTAAAAATAAATTAATTTAAAAAACTCTTTCCTTTCACTGCTCTTTTATGACTGTTCCTTTTCTTATCTTTTTCTTTTTTCTCTCTATCTTTCTTTTTTTATTCTTTTTCTCATTCTTGTCATCCTTTCTTCCTTAATCCTACAGCTCCCAAAGCCATAGGCCCCAGTCCCCACACCACCAAACAATGTGATTTTTTTGAATTCACTGATACACATTTGGGAATTATTTTGGGGAAGAATTCTGACTCAGAGTGGACTCTCTATGTGTGTATCTCTGCTCTAGCTCCCTTTCCCCTCTTGTTACCCCTAGAATATACAGTGGATAGTAGACTTGCATACTGTCTATTCTTGCAGTCCCTTCTTTTTTATTTTTCTCTTTATTCTTCACTGGGATTTGGTTACTATTCTTTCACGGACTGGAGAAATTGTTTGGCCAACTGGTAGTGATTAAACTGCTTCAATACTTGCTTCAGTTGCTACTGTAATTCCTGAGGTTGGTGAGTGTAATTGTCATAAAGGTATTTAGTACAGTGTTGCTTGTACTCAAGACACAACAACTGAGGAACCACAGAGCATAAAAAAAAAGAAACACATAAATCAAAAAAATGGGTAGATCAAAAACAAATAAAACTGCTATTCCAATGAATGAAGAAAAGAGCCCAGAAGAAAGTACATATCAGCCAGAAGTAATCATAGATAAGAAATGTATGCAAGCAATAATAAACTTATTAATCACAGAAATGAAAACAACATTGGAGGAAAGGAATGGCAGTATTAGGGAAACAACAGTTGAGACCCCCAAGGAAAATACTGATTATCTTGAGGCAATTAGAGAACTGAAAGCTGAAATAGCTATAATGAAGAAAGAAGCCGAGGCAAGGGAAAGCAGACTAACAGAAGCAGAAAACAGAATTAGTCAGACAAAGGATGAGTTAGAGAAAAATAAGAAAGATGTGAAAGAGCTTAAAAAGAGATTGAGAGACACTGAAAACAACAACAGAGACATATGGGATGATCTCAAAAGAAGTAACATTTGCATAATTGGCCTGCCAGAGGAAGAAAGAGAGGAAGGGGAAGCAAACATTATAGAGGAAATAATGGAAGAAGAAAACTTCCCATACCTGAATAACAGAAAGGACATCAAGATTCAAGAGGTCCAGAGAGTACCAAACAGAATCAACCCAGACCTGAAGACACCAAGACACATCACAGTCACAATGAGAAGAAGTAAGGATAAAGAAAGGATCCTAAAGGCTGCAAGAGAGAAACAAAAAGTCTCATACAAGGAAAAACCCATAAGATTATCTGCAGACTTCTCCACTCAAACTCTAAAAGCCAGAAGGGAGTGGCAAGATATCTATCGAGCCCTGAATGAAAAAGGGTTTCAACCAAGGATAATATATCCTGCTAGACTTTCATTCAAACTAGATGGAGGGATCAAAACCTTCTTAGACAAACAACAGGTAAAGGAGGCAACCATCACCAAACCGGCCCTGAAAAAGGTTCTAAAAGACCTCTTATAAACAAGAACATCACTATAATACTGGCAATATATCAGAGCAAACAAAAAAAATTTTTTTTTGAACAGTGGCACTACAAAACATTAAATCCATAATATCAATGAATGTCAATGGCTTAAACTCACCCATCAAAAGGCACAGAGTTGGGGGATGGATCAGAAAACATAATTCAACCATATGCTTCTTACAAGAATCCCATCTGTCACAACAAGATAAACACAGACTTAAAGTGAAAGGATGGAAAACTATCATGCAAGCTAACGGACCACAAAAAAGGGCAGGAACAGCCATTCTCATCTCAGACATGATAGATTTTAAATTAAATAAAGTAATAAAAGATAGGCAAGGACATTACATAATGATTAGAGGATCAATCAGCCAAGAAGACTTAACAATCATTAACATCTATGCACCCAATAAGGGACCATCTAAACACGTCAAGCACTTACTGAAAGAATTTCAAAAATACATCAATAGTAATACAATAATAGTGGGAGACTTCAATACCCCACTGTCACACTTAGACAGATTAACAAAGCAGAGAACCAACAAAGATACAAGAGAATTGAATGAAGAGATTGACAAACTAGACCTTTTGGACATTTTCAGAGTCCTTCACCCCAAAAAAGTGGAATATACCTTCACTCAAATCCACATAACACATACTCAAGGATAGACCACATGTTAGGCCACAAAGACAGCATCAATAAATTCAAGAACATTGAAATCATCCCTAGTATCTTCTCAGACCACAGTGGACTAAAACTAACATTTAACAACAGACAGACAATTATTAAAAGTCACAGAATTTGGAAACTAAACAACATACTCCTTAAGAACCACTGTGTCAGAGATTCACTGAAGCAGGAAATTCAAATGTTCCCGGAAACTAATGAAAATGAAGACACAACCTATCAAAATATTTGAGACACAGCTAAAGCAGTACTGAGAGGGAAACTTATAGCCAAACAATCACGTATTAAACACCAAGAAGAAGCTCAAATGAATTACCTTACTGCACACCTCAAGGACTTAGAGGAAGAGGAACAAAGGAACCCTAAAGCAACCAGAAGGACAGAAATCACTAAAGTTAGAGCAGAAATAAACAACATCGAAAATAAAAGAACCATACAAAAGATCAATGAAGCCAAATGTTGGTTCTTTGAAAGATTCATCAGAATTGACAAACCCCTAGCTAGACTCACCAAACAAAAAAGAGAGAAGTCTCAAATTAATAGAATTGTAAACGATGGAGGAGATATCACAAGTGACACCACAGAAATCCAGAGAATCCTGCGAAACTTCTATAAAGAAATATATGACACCAAGCTAGAGAATCTGGAGGAAATGGAACAATTCCTAGAAGCATATGCCCTTCCAAAACTGAACCAAGAAGAACTACAAAATCTAAATGCACCAATCACAGACAAAGAAATTGAAACCGTTATTAAGAACCTCCCCAACAACAAAAGTCCTGGACCAGATGGCTTCACAAACGAATTCTACAAAACTTTCAGGAAACAGTTAGAACCCATACTTCTTAAGCTTTTCCATAAGATTGAAGACACAGGAATACTCCCTTCCACCTTCTAAGAAACCAACATCACCCTGATACCAAAAGCTGATAGGGACAGAACAAAAAAGGAAAACTACAGACCAATATCTCTGATGAACATAGATGCCAAAATATTAAATAAGATCTTGGCCAACCGGATACAGCAACATATCAAAAAGATTGTTCATCACGACCAAGTGGGATTCATCCCAGGAATGCAAGGCTGGTTCAACATCCATAAGTCAATCAATGTCATTCACCACATCAATTAAAGCAAAGCCAAAAACCACATGATTATCTCAATAGATACAGAGAAAGCCTTTGACAAAATCCAACACCCATTCATGCTCAAAACTCTACAAAAAATAAGAATACTTGGGAAATTCCTCAAGACAGTGGAGTCTATATATAGAAAACCTACAGCCAACATCATACTCAATGGACAGAAGATGAAAGCATTCCCCCTCAGATCGGGGATTAGACAGGGCTGTCCACTATCACCGTTACTCTTCAACATAGTATTGGAAGTATTTGCCATAGCAATCAGGCAAGAGAAAGAAATAAAAGGAATACAGATTGGAAGGGAAGAAGTCAAGCTCTCACTATTTGCAGATGATATGATAGTATACATAGAAAACCCTAAAGAATCCAGCAGAAAACTACTGGAAGTTATTAGGCAATATAGCAAGGTATCAGGCTACAAAATTAATGTACAAAAATCAGTGGCATTTCTTTATGCAAACACTAAATCTGAAGAAGAAGTAACCAGAAATCAATCCCATTTACTGTTTCAGCAAAATCAATCAAATACCTAGGAATCAAGTTGACCAAAGAAGTGAAAGACTTATATACTGAAAACTATGAGTCGCTACTCAAGGAAATAGAAACTGATACCAAGAAATGGAAAGATATCCCAAGCTCATGGATTGGAAGAATAAATATCATCAAAATGAATATTCTCCCCAGAGCCATATACAAATTTAATGCAATACCCATCAAAGTTCCACCAAGCTTCTTTAAGAGAGTAGAACAAACACTACAATCATTTATCTGGAACCTGAAAACACCTAGAATTGCCAAGACCATCTTAAGGAAAAGAAACAGAAATGGAGGCATCACAGTCCCAGACCTTAAACTATATTATAAAGCCATCATCATCAAAACAGCATAATACTGGAACAAAAATAGGCACACAGACAAGTGGAACAGAATTGAAAGCCCAGAAATAAATCCCCACACCTATGGGCATCTAATCTTTGATAAGGGGGCCCAAGGGATTAAATGGAAAAAGGAGACTCTCTTCAATAAATGGTGCTGGGAAAACTGTTTTGTAACATGCAGAAGAATGAAATTGAACCACTTTATCTCACCAGAAACAAAAATCAACTCCAAATGGATCAAAGACCTAGATGTCAGACCAGAAACAATCAAGTACTTAGAGGAAAACATTGGTAAAACAGATTCCTACCTACACCTCAAGGATATCTTTGATGAATCAAACCCAATTTCAAGGAAGACTAAAGCAGAAACAAACCAATGGGACTACATCAAATTGAAAAGCTTCTGCACATCCAAAGAAACTATTAAACAAACAGAGAGACCATCACAGAATGGGAGAAGATCTTCACATGCCATACATCAGACAAGAAACTAATCACCAAAATATATAAAGAGCTCAGCAAACTTAGCACCAAAAAAGCAAATGACCCCATCCAAAAATGGGCAGAGGATATGAACAAAACACTCACTACAGAGGAGATCTAAAAGGCTAACAAACATATGAAAAACTGCTCTAGGTCACTGATTGTCAGAGAAATGCAAATTAAGACAACACTAAGATACCACCTCACTCCTGTAAGAATGGCATACATCAAAAAGAACAGCAGCAACAAATGCTGGAGAGGTTGTTGGGACAGAGGAACCCTTTTACATTGCTGGTGGGAATGTAAATTGGTACAGCCTCTGTGGAGAGCAGTCTGGAAAACTCTCAGAAGGCTAGACATGGACCTTCCATATGATCCAGTAATTCCTCTCCTGGGGTTATACCCCAAGGACTCCATAACACCCAACCAAAAAGAGGTGTGTACTCCTATGTTCATAGCAGCACAATTCATAATAGCTAAAACCTGGAAGGAACCCAGGTGCCCAACAACAGATGAGTGGCTGAGAAAGCTGTGGTATATATACACAATGGAATACTATGCTGCTATCAAGAACAATGTGAACCCTCCTTCTCTGACCCATCTTGGTCAAAGATAGAAGGAATTATGTTAAGTGAGCTAAGTCAGAAAGATAAAGATGAGTATGGGATGATCCCACTCATCAACAGAAGTTGAGTAAGAAGATCTGAAAGGGAAACTAAAAGCAGGACCTGACCAAATTGTAAGTAGGGCACCAAAGTAATAACCTTGAGATGAGAGGTAGACATACAGCTTCCTGGGACAGTGGGGGTTGGGACTTGGTGGGAGGGATGGGTCAAAGTGTTTTGGTGGTGGGAATAGTGTTTATGTACACTCCTAGTAAAATGTAGTCATATAAATCACTAGTTAATTAGTATGAGAGGGGGAAAATTAATTGTATGTCTCGAAGTTTTTCAAAACACAAACTGAATCTTTTCTCAATACATGCAGTGTAATTGATATGCAGATTCTCTCAAAAGCCTAGAACAAGTAGATCAGAAGCATCCAATAGCACAGCTATATAAAAGATACTGGGTACTGTACAACAAACCGTAACAAAAGGCCTTTTCAAAGTTAACCCAATTACCAAATAATGTGATGATAACATTAACTATCAATTGTCTTTTTGAACCCTAAGATAACAGGAACCTCACATCTCCACTATAGAGCCTCTACTTTCCCCAGTCCTGGAACCATTGGATAGGGCCCACTTTCCCGTATGCCTCTCCCAATCCATATCAAATAATATTGCATCTGCCGATCACAACCTAACCAACACAATGATTGCCACCTCAACATGCTTCACTTCAGACTGTGTCCAGAGACTTCACATGTGGAATGACAACCCTTCAGCTTCATTACTCGGGTGAGAGCTTTCCTTTCATAGTATACTCTAATTCCATCTCAGGTAGTTCACTTTCTAACAAAGTCCCAAAATCTAGATATACACCGGTTTCTGTGAGAGAGAATATGTTCACACGTATCTGTAAACTACTGCAGAATATATACCTGAAAGCAGAAGTACACTAGAGTTTGCAGTGAGTATCCCCCTAACACTTCCTCTCCACTATTCCAAGCTTTGGGTCCATGATTGCTCAACAATTTGTTTGGCTTCGTATGTTAATTCTCTTTTTAGTCACCAGGTTCCAGATGTCATCAGGATGCCGGCCAGGCTTCCCTGGACTGAAGACCCCACCAATGTGTCCTGGAGCTCTGCTTCCCCAGAGTCCCACCCTACTAGGGAAAGAGAGAGGCAGACTGCGAGTATGGACTGACCAGTCAACGCCCATGTTCAGCGGGAAAGCAATTACAGAAGCCAGACCTTCTACCTTCTGCAACCCACAATGACCCTGGGTCCATTCTCCCAGAGTGATAGAGAATGGGAAAGCTATCAGGGGAAGGGGTGGGATATGGAGAATGGGTAGTGGGAATTGTGTGGAATTGTACCCCTCCTACCCTATGGTTTTATTAATTAATACTTTCTTAAATTAAAAAAAAGTGGTGAAACAGTAAAAAAATTAAAAAATAATAAAAAATGTTTAGCCTAAATATAGCAGTAATCATTAACTACAGATAGTTTGTATATCCCAATTAAATAGTTCAGATATCTGTATTGAATAGCAAAAAAACCACTTCACATATTCAGAAGAAATACTCTCCATATAGAGACAAAGATACGCAGGCTCAGAATGGCAATATGGGGGGGAAGCCATTATAATAATAAGTAAATGGTAGCTGTAGTGTTTCTATTACTATTAGACAAAACAAACAGGAAAATAATGGGTACTGCCAGGAATAAAAAACAATTCCAATTTAATAGGAGTGTACATAGACACCATTCAGACCACCAAAAGACTGTGTCCCCTCCCACTCACCCCCCCCACTGCCACCCCAGGAAGCTGAATGTCCACCCTCCCCCTCACTACAGGGTTTTTACTTTGGTGCCCTACTCTAGATTTAGTTAAATCCTGCTCTTAGTTTCCCTTTCTGTTCTTCTTTCTCAACTTCTGTTGATGAGTGGGATCATCCCATACTCATCTTTATCTTTCTGATTTAGTTCACTTAGGGTGGGGCGCACTTTCCTGCATGCTTCTCTCAATTCATATCAAATAATACTGCATCCGCCGATCACAACCTAATCAATGAAACGAGTGCCATCTCAGCATGCTTCACTTCAGACTGTGTCCAGAGACTTCAGGTGTTGAATGACAACCCTTCAACTTCATTTCTTGGGTGAGACCGTTCCTTTCATAGTATTCTCTAATTCCATTCCAGGTGGTTCACTCCCTAACAAAGTCCCAAAACCTAGATATAGACAAGGTCCCCTGAGATAGAGCATATGTTCACACGTATCCATAAACTAGGGCAAAATATATACCTGAAAGCAAAAGTACACAACAGTCTGCAGTGAGTACCCCCCAATACTTCATCTGCACTATTCCAGCCTTTAGGTCCATAATTATTGAACAATTTGTTTGGCTTTGTATGTTAACTCTCATTTCAGCTACCAAGTTCCAGATGCTAGCAGGATGCTGACCAAACTTCCTTGGACAGATGACCCCACCAGTGTGTCCTGGAGCTCCGCTTCCCCAGAGACCCAGCCTAGTAGGGAAAGAGAGAGGCAAGCTGGGAGTATGGATTGACCAGTCAACACCCATGTTCAGCAGGGAAGCAATTACAGAAGCCAGACCTTCCACCTTCTGCAACCCACAATGACCTTGGGTCCATACTCCCACAGGGATAAAGAATAGGAAAGCTATCAGGGGAGGGGATGGGATATTGAGATCTGGCAGTTGGAATTGTGTGGAGCTGTACCCCTCCTATCCTACAATTTTGTTAATGTCTCCTTTTTAAAATTAATTAATTAATTAATAACAATTCCATAATAATATATGTAATTAATTGAAATGTAAAAAATAAATATAAAAATGCATTTAGCTAATAACACCTTAGTATTTATTATGAAAAAAATGTTAAAACTACAAAAAAAGTGTAATGGTCAATAGCTAATAGAAAATGTGAAGTGATATAGACTATCTGCTCATAGATACTTTATGTAGGATACAGAAGATATGTCAGCATTATAAAACACTGAATTAACATTTATAAAATATTTACAAATTAAAAATACACAAATATATATCCTTTTAAAGTGCATATATATCTAAACTTAGATAAAATTTGGATTCAAGAATAAAATAATACTTAATATTATTTTAAATAAAATGTTCTCTAGCCACTAATTAATTTTATAATTTTATTAGGGTATTACCGGTTTATAGTAAATACAGTTGTTAGTACATGTGTAAAATTTGTTTTTTTTATTTTTAAAATAACATATCTCTGAATATGGTCCATATGAATTATAAATAAAATATATTAGAAAAAATGTGATGAAAATGCCTATAATAGGAAAAAATTAAATTTTAACCTCACTTTCCAACTTAAAAACATTTTTAAAAGAATAGCACATTAAACCTCTAGTAATTAGAAGAAAGAGAAAAATAAAGTCCACCATGAAAATCAGTGAAAGAGAAAACAGGAAAACATACAGAAATCAATGAAACAAAAATGTCCATTCTTTGAGAGACTGATACATTTTATAAGCCTCTAGCAGTAGAAAACAGAAAAATGACACAAAATACCACCTGCAGAAATAATGGCTGAGGAATTACCACTGACACTAGCAATAATAAAAAGGTCAATAAATGAATATGATGACTAAAGATATGCCATTATAATTAGATATGTATGTGAATGTTACAAATTTCTTGCAAAACATAAAATAGTAAAATGATGATAACTTGAACTACAGGCACATATAACTTCATTGGAGGATTCTATCATTCAAGGATGAAATATTACAATTCTTTATAAATTATTCCAGAAAAATGAAAAGAATACACCCCATGCTATTCCTTGAACTTAGAATAACTCTTATCTAAATCAATAAAAAAATCAAAAGAAAACTACCAACAATTTTATCTAATGAAAGTTAATGCAGTAATTTCAACCAGAATTTGAGTAAATCTAATATATGCTATTTGATATGATGCATTTTTAAAATGCGGGGTAATTAACAATTTAGACTTCTTCAAAATCTCTACCGTTAGCATTACTCTTAAAGGAAGATTTCATATTGATTAAGGTTTTTGCCACTCCTGGTGTTATCAAAAACTATATACTCATTTCACTTTTTAACTTCTTTAGTTCTACTTTATTTAGGTTTTGAACTCCAGTCCACTTGGTATTTACAATAAAGTAATAATGTGATTCTAATTTTTATCATTATACTAAGTGTAAGATTTATAGCCTATTGGTTAATCTTTTCTGTACCAACTTCATGTGCCCTCACTGTTTCTTAATGAATTCCCAGATCTACTGGAGTTTATTAGTGCACTTTTCATTGTGCTGTAACTTCTTTTACATCTCTGTGTATTCACTGATCTTATTGTTCTCTACTTAGTTAAATACATTTCAGATTAACATGTTATCTTAGAGTTTTCACATCTAAATAAGAGAAAAACTCCCTATGATTTATTACATTAACACTGTATCATTGGGTCACTTTGAGTTTACCTACTTAAAGCAACATTCAGAATTTCATCTTTGAAATTCAGGAACAAATTCTTCAGATCTGTGTGACTTATCCGTCTTCAATAAATCACATATTTTTTGCCATCAAGATGAACTGATATTTAATAATTCAATTTGCAGGGAGTTGAAAATTCTGGTTATAAGTTGTCTTTACATACAGTGAATAGTAATAAACCCCATTTTACTCACCATGAAAATTCTGGTGTGGAATTTCAGAGTTACACTGTCACAAGAATAGAAAAATTACTTTGTTCTAAGTGATAACAGTTTTTAACCTTAATTGATGGCTTTACACTATCAAAAATGGCAAAACTATTGTATTTTCCTATTGTACTCTGCTTCTTAAGCTTCAAAATATGGGAAAATTTAGGCATATACACTGGAGTATTTATTCCTGTAAGTGCTAACAACGGGGCTAAAGCAAATATTATAATAATGTATGGATCTAATGAGTAATTGTCTATTAAGGATTTCCCCTCTGTTGTTTAAGTATAGACAAAAGCTTTACATAAAAATGTGCACTGATATTTTTAAAAGTACAATGAAAATTAGCTAAGTGAAATATGCCATGGTAAAGTGATATTACTTGTACCCTGTTAGTGGGACATTTAGTAATACCCTTAGAGATAAATACTTTTAAAAAGATTAATATCACTTTATTATTTTTTTAATTAATAAGATTTCACTTTTAGAGCAGTTTCCTAGCCACAGTAAAACTGAGTGCACAATAATAATAAAAATTCTCATGTATCTTTTGTTTTCACACATAGCATTCCATAGAGTGAGGCTTTTGCTGCAATCAATGAAATGTTTCTTTATCTCCTGAAGTGAACAGTT
The DNA here is from genome assembly GCF_950295315.1 of Erinaceus europaeus. Lineage (NCBI taxonomy): Eukaryota > Metazoa > Chordata > Mammalia > Eulipotyphla > Erinaceidae > Erinaceus > Erinaceus europaeus. The sequence goes on from NC_080167.1 coordinate 48,282,590, forward strand.
GACATTAGGCTTCACCCTTGACATTGGTTATTCTATAGGTTTGGATGGTGGAATAATGACATATACCCACTATTAAAGTACCATATAGAATAGTATCAATACCCTAAACTTCCTCTACAATCTGTCTTCATACCTCTCTCAACCTCAGTAAATCAATGATATTCTTATACTTTCCTTAGTTTTGCCTTCCCACAATATCAACAATGAAATCAAACAATACTGCATTGTCTAGGGGCCAGGCAGTGGCATGTCCAGTACAGCATGCATGCTACCATATGCAAGGAATCAGGATCAAGCCCCTGGGCCTCACCAATGGTGGAGAGTCGGGGAACAGGACTTCATAATCAGCGAGGCAGTGGTGCAAGTATCTGATTTCCAGACTGTACTCAGATGTCATAAGATTACAAAATGTCACTTTTTAAAAAGAATTACAAGAATCAGATGTAATTCAGTAGCTCATTAGCTTTCCTGACACATCACATAAATATTCTTTTTTAAAGTTTCATTGTTATTAATGACAGAAATGTTGGGATTTCAAGGAGCAGTTGGTACTGCTTTCTTCTACCCACATCTCTATTTGGTATAACTCTCCTGGACCCATTTTCTATTGACAAAGGGAAACTGCAGAATATGTAGCCTGTCACATTAGTCTTGTCTAATGTCTACACCACTAGATGACAACTTCTGAAACTGGGAAAGTTTGGTGTGTCACTGTAATTTTTACAGAGTTTGGGGACTCATATGTTAGCAAAGGAAGGCCTGTAAGGGGAGAGGGAGTGGTGTGGTGTGGTGTGGTGTGGTGTGGTGTGGTGTGGTGTGGTGTGGTGTGGTGTGGTGTGGTGTGGTGTGGTGTGGTGTGGTGTGGTGTGGTGTGGTGTGGTGTGGTGTGGTGTGTGTGTATTTTCCCTACAGGGTTATCGTTGGGGTTTGGTGCCAGTACTATGAATCCACTGCTGGTGACCCCCATCCCCCATTTTACTGGCTAGCACAGAGGGAAAGTGAGAGAAGAAGGGGAGATAAAGAGGAAGAGAGAAATAAAGACAACTGCAGACCTCCTCCACCATTTTCCCTGTAGGTGGGGAGCCAGGTCTCAAACCAGGATCCTTGTGCAAGTCCTCACACTTAGTACTATGTGCACTTAACTGGGTGTGTCACTGCCCAGCCCTGTTCCACTTCTGATCCTCTTAGTTTCACCCAAAGTATTATAATACAAGACTGCTAAACAGAAGATCACCCTGCTTGTGGTCCACTGACCCATAACGCGTATTCTAGAGAGATTAGAAATTGAACTAGATAAGAGAGCTACTCACATGAATAAATCCAAACTTCTGACACAGAAAATCCAAGGGCCACTGCAAAGCACTAACTTTCTGGTCAAAAGAGCTTTGTGCTCTTTCAGGATATGACATCAAGATGGAAAGGTACAGTGGTGAGTCATAAAATATGGAACTGTTTATTTCATCACCCATCACCATCCTTGACCCTTTGATGAAACTTCTGCTCCTCTCTTTCCAAGGTCTAACATGCTCTCACTCCTTTTGGGATATACTTAAAGACACAATTTCTTCCAGTTATGTGGGTGGCCTGAACTACTCAGAATTTAAAACATGGTCAGCCATTGATAAGCACAGATTCACTGGGAAGATAATTAAATAACCATGTGATCTATCCTAGTTGTGGCATCTTTTCAACTAATTTTTTATCTAAGCATATTAAATGACATGATTTTGTGTAGAGAATGGTGTTTTATATTAGTTTCTCTCAACTTGATGTAATATTTCATTATATTTGTTGTTATTCTGCTTTAGTGTAGAGGACACACTAATATTCTCATTGTACAGAAGGAAACCAAATGGTAATACATAATCAGTGAAACCTGGAAAAAAATAATTAAGGAAGAAAAATTGATATCTATTATTGCTTACCAACACATAATATATTGTAAATACAAATAATGTCAAAGTCTAATAAGGTTTGACTTTTCACACATTACTATTAATATAAATAGTAGGAGAAGATATGTAAAAAGGTACTAGTACTCAAGGAGGCAATAATAAAATATATTTCTTCACATACAATTTTTTAAGGGTAGAGTGGAAGATTGTTTACTTGGTAGATAAAGTTCAAACTTTGTCCTGCATGGCAGGTGTTATAATGTTTTCCTTGCTCTCTCTTTGTATCTCTTTCTATGTCCCTCTCTGCATTTTTCCCTTCTTGGATATATAAATAGAGTAAGTGAAGCAGAGAAAGAGTGAGAGACATCAAGACCAAAGATTCCTTCAATGCTGTCAGGGGCTATGGGAGGAGGGTGCCTGGGCTCAAACATGGCAAAGCAGCACACTAACCAAGTGAGCTATTTTACTAACCCTCCTCTTATTTTATTTTTGCCTCCTGGGTTATCGCTGAGGCTCAGAGCCAGCACTATGAATCCACTGTTTCCAAAGGCCATTTTTCCCCATTTTATTGGATAGGACAGAGATAAATTGAGAGGGGGAAGAGAAGACAGAGAGGGGAAGAGAAAGACACCTGCAGACCTGCTTCACTGCTTATGAAGCGATCCCCCTGCAGGTTAGGAGCTGGGACTTGAACTGAGATCCTTGTGCAGGTCTTTGCACTTTATATAATGTGCAATTACTGTGCAGCCTTGTTGACCTATCTTAAATTAAAAGAAAAAAATGGGGGTGGATTATTTTAATACAGGTTTTAAGTCCTTGTGCAGCAGTAACAACAACAAATCTTTTTCACAATTTTAAATTTTCCCTACTCTTAAAATTTCTACTGTTCCCAAGTTTCTACACTACTCAATGTTTCTCACTGCCCCGTGCTTTATGGTTATAAGTTATAAAAAGAAAAACAGTGTTAGTAACCTCAGTGTTATCACTTCTGTAGATACAGAAAGTCTGTTGATTTTTATTAGCAAGAATCTGGCTTTCATAAAAGCAGAAATCTTCTTTAATAAGACATTTTGATTTGTATTTTCTGCTTTCATCCCTCCACTTCTCTGAAATATGATTAATTCCTATAACAGGTTATATTCAACTTTCTTTAAGAGAAAAAATCTAAAAAACTTCAACAACCCCAAATTTATACAATCTTCCTCGGTCATAATGTCTAGTATACAATCTAAATAAGCATTTCTTTAAAGCAACTTCTTCATATTCATTGGTGAATGAATAAGTAACTAAATCATAATGAAATGTAGAAAAGTCAGGTTACTTGCCCCCAGGTGACTTGCTCCCCAACTAAATGCTCACAAGCATATTCTGTTAGTATTTGTGTTTTCTAAGACACAAGATATTATGGGCTTTCCATGGATCTCTTATGCATATTTGAAATCTGTAATTCAAATGTATTTACAGCAAAGCCTGCTATGTAATAAATGTGGCTTTGAATGGTTTTCTTAAGAGAAAGTGAATAAAGTATATAATAAAAATTGTAGCTGTACTTATAACAGGCCATTTAGTAGAATAATTGTTACATTAAGCTCATTTATTTTAAAGTGTTTAATTGTCAAATAACAAGGAAACTAGTATATTATATGATTATTTGCTTGAGATTAATAGCTTCTCTATTTGTTAATATAGTAGTTTATCACACCATGAAACAACAGCACCATTAGAGGAAATGTATGTTTTCTGGTTTGATATGCCCACAGATACATTTTCAGTAAAAAAATTATTAGCATTCCGGTCATGTGTTATGCTTAGCAATAAAGGCCAGTTTGTAGAACAAAGTGTAGTCCTTGCTTTCAAGCAGCTTACAGTCCTAATTATTAACTACATCTAAAAATCTTATTTTGTCCTCTAGTTTGCACAGGTAATAAGCAAATAGATTTTATAAATAGATTGAAATATATTTATAAAATCAATTGGTCCTTAGGTTATATTTTACTTGTAGATTCAGCCATAGCATTATGATAGATAGCATCATGCCCAACATTTGTGAATTAGATTATATGTAAAATGTAATTATAAAACAAAATTTAAGAAGATATTATTTGGTCTTTTATAGCTTAATATTCACACACACACACACACACACACACACACACACACACACACACACACACACACACAAACTGAGGGACCAGGCAGTGGTGCACTTGGTTAAGCGTGCACATTACAGTGCGCAAGGACCTAGGTTCAAGCCCCTGGTCCCCACCTGCTAGGGGAAAGCTTCACGAGTGATGAAGCAGGGTTGCAGGTGTCTCTCTGTCTCTCTCCCTCTCTATCTTCCCCTCTCAATTTCTCTCTGTCTCTATACAATAATAAATAAAACATTTAAAAATTTAAAAAAGATGTCTTAATAAAACATTTTAAAAATTAAAAAAGAAGTATTAAAAAAAGCAAACTGAAATTTTTACCACTGTGTTGAACAACCATGATAAAATTGTTCTTAAGTTCTGCAGTCTTTAAAAAAATGTATTAGAGGTTTAAAGGTTTACAGTACAATTGTTCACACCTGGGTACATCATCCCATCTCCCCATGACAGGTATCTGCCAAGCACTCTCACCCCCAAGTTATTTTTTCATCAGCATACAGGAAGACTACAAGATTCTCTTCACTTCCCTATCCTTTCTTTCATCAGAATCTGTTTTGTATTCTTGCGGGACACCCCATCCAGTATAAGTTTTTCTTTCTTTTTTTATTTTTTTGCCTCCAGAGTTATTGCTGGGGCTCAGTGCCTGGACCATGAATCCATTGCTCCTGGAGGCCATTTCCCCCCCTTTGTTGCCTTTGTTGTGGTTATTATTGTTGTTGTTGATGTCATTCATTGTTGGATAGGACAGAGAGAAATTGAGAGAGGAGGGGAAGACAGATAGGGGGAGAAAAAGATAGACATCTGCAGACCTACTTCACCACCTGTGAAGTGACTCCCTGGCAGGTGGGGAACTGGGGGCTCGAACTGGGATCCCTATGCTGGTCCTTGCACTTTGTGCCACATATGCTTAACCTGCTGTGCCACCACTAGATCCCCCCCCCCCCACGCCACAGTACAAGTTTTTGTGTTTTCCTTTTCTGTTCTTGTTTTTTCTTTTTAGAGGATTTTATTTTATTATAAATCTTTTATCTATTCATCTGCTGGGTAGAGAGAGGAATCAAGAAGAAAGGGGGAAGACAGAAAGGGAGAAAGACACCTGAAACACTGCTTCACTACTTCTGGAACCCCCCACCACTCCAAAAGGCTACTGATTAAACCCAGATCCCTCTTCACTGGGCACTCTACCAGCTGTGCCACTGTCCAGCCACATGTCCTTGTTTCTTAAGCTCCACTGTAAGAATTCTGCCGTTCTTAATGCCAGACACTCTTTAAAGATAAGAATAAATTATCATATGGGGGCCAGGCAGCAGAGCAGCGGGTTAAGGGCACTTGGTGGAAAGCTCAAGGACCAGCGTAGGGATCCCAGTTCGAGGCCCCGGCTCCCCACCTGCAGGGTGGTTGCTTCATGGGCAGTGAAGCAGGTCTGTAGGTTCTTTCTGAATGCTCTCTGCCTTCCCCTCCTCTCTCAATTTCTCTCTGTCCTATCCAACAATGACAGCAGTAACAACACTGATAAAACAACAAGGGCAATAAAAGGGAAAAAATGACCCCCAGGAGCAGTGGATTGGTAGTACAGTCACCAAAACCCAGCAATAACCCTGACAAAAAAAATTAAGAAAGCTTTATATATATATAAAAAGAATAAATTATGCTTTGAAAAAACCTCTTATTTATATATTGTTCTTGCTTAGTAAATTAAGGATAAGAGCACTAATCTGTGCTTCCAGAATGCAAAATAGTCCTTTCACATGGCTGAGAGGGGATGCATCCAGTAAAATACAAAGGCTACCATGAACTAGGACCCTGGTTCAAACCCTTCGTCCTCATAGACAGGGGGGTAGGGGAGTTTCACAAGTGATGAGGCATGTGTTTCTACTATCTACTAATATATTTCTACTATATTCTGCATGTGTTTCTACTATCTTATTCTCACCTCTTAATTTCCATCTGTCTCCATCAAATAAGAATTTAAAAAAATAAATGGCCTGCAGGAGTGGTAAATTCATCTTGTGGAAATCAAGGCCCAGCGATAACCCAGGTGGCAAAAACAAACAAAAACTACCAATATTTTAAATATTTTATATTATTTGCAGAGCATATTTATTTGATTTCTCTTTATATTTGGCAGTGAAGAACACTTTTTTTTGCCTCCAGGGTTACTACTAGGGTTCAGTGCCTGCACCATGAATCCACTGCTACTGGAGGCCATTTTCCCCCTTTTGCTGCCCTTGTTGTAGCCATTATTGTTATTGATGGCGTTCGTTGTTGGATTGGACAGAAAGAAATGGAGACAGGAGGGGAAGACAGACAGGGAGAGGGAAAGATAGACACCTACAGACTTGCTTCACCGCTTGTGAAGCTACTCCCTCAGCAGGTGGAGAACTGAAGGCTCGAACCGGGATCCTTATGCTGGTCCTTGCACTTTGCACCACGTGTACTTAACCCGCTGCACTACCGCCAGACCCCCGAACACTTTTGTTTTTTAAACTTCTTTCTTTGACTTTATGACATCACACTTTGCTCATTTCCTTCTTTCTCTATTTCTTATACTAACACTTTTGTCTTACCTAACACTTAATTATGCTTTCTTTCTGATTCTCTAATTTCATATTTTCTCATTTAGTTTCACAGATTCAATTTTTAACAACTTTATTAATACCAAACTCAGACTTATCTATGTATTTAGCCACTTAACAGATGACTTTTTTGGATATAATAGAAACACTAAAAAATATCTAACACAATACACCACCAGAAAAACAATTATGCCTCCAATGTTCTCTCATTTAATATCACTTTATAGTGGTATGATTCACAATCTTATTCTAAAGCATGTTAACATAATCTATATTTAACATCTAGTTTGATAGTTATGAATTTCTATTAATTTTTCTTCCTAAGCACTTCTGAAATTTATTCATCTCTTAGGCACCTATGACAAACATTCTAGACTAATTTCATAAACTCTCATGTAGATTAATAAAAGTGATTTTAAACTGAGCTACTAAAATCAAACATTCACTTTGCAATAAAATGATCTAAAATATTTAACAAAAAAAATGAACCAAGCATAAATGAGGTTAGTCATAAAAATGGGTACAACTATACTGGAATTTATATTATTAACTGTGATCTATCACTCAGCTCTCCACACAGTCTTGTATATATGGACTATATCCACAATTAGACAATATTTGAAGTGAAATATTTTCTTTCTTTGCCTCCAGGGTTATCACTGGGGCTAGGTGCCTGCAGTATGAATCAAATGCTCCTGGAGGCTATTTTCTTCCTTTTTTTTTTTTTTTGGTTGTTGCCCTTGTTATTGTTTTCATTGATGTTGCTGTTTTATAGGACAGAGAGAAATGGAGAAGGGAAGACAGAAAGGAGGAGAGAAAGATAGACACCTGCAAACCTGCTTCATCACCTGTGAAGTGACCCCCCCTGCAGGTAGGGAGCCAGAGGCTCAAACCCAGGAGCCAGCCAGGGTCCTTAAGCCAGCCCTTGAGCTTTGTGTCATGTGTACTTAACCTGTTGTGCTACCGCCAGACCCCCAAAGTGAAATATTTTCTCCATGACAGAGACTGTCAATCTGTCCATCTTGTTGACTAATGTCAGCTCATTTTTTTAAAGTTTTATTATCTTTATTTATTTATTTGATAGAAATGGTCAGAAATTGAGAGGGTAGGGGAGATAGAGAGGGTGAGTGACAGAGAGAAACCTGTAACACTGCTTCACCACTTATAAAGCTTTCCCCTGCAGGTGGGGATGGGGGCCTTGAACCTGGTTCCTTGTGCACTATAAAAATGTGTGCTCAACCAGATGTACCACCACCCACCCCTTACCTAATTTTCCAAAGGGGAATCTGGAATTTAATAAGACCACAGGAAATATTGAATTGCTAAATGAGTTGGCTGACTGAATGAAATAAACAAATGATTATATGGATGGAGATTACAGCTCAATATAATTAAAACTGAAAGAAACAATGATGTGGCTCTTGTCTATATTTTAGTTCTCATTTTCCATATTGAAATGTCTTAAACTTGTTAAATTTCCACCAAACTTAATAGCTTTATACACATTTTCATATAAATTATAACCTTCCTTCTGTTTGAATGACTAACTTCTAATCAGATCTCACATCTTGCTGAAAAAAATGTGTTCCTTTTTTTTTTTATCCACTTCAGTTCTTTTATTCCCCTGTACCTTAATTTTGCTAAATTTATCTCCTGGAGAACTGTTATCTTGGCTATGATATATTCTCAGACATTCCTTGTACTTCATGATCTTGACAATTTAGGAGAGTGCAGATCTAGTATTTTGTTGTCACCTCTCTATTTAAATTTGCTTTTTATGCTTTTTCTCACAATTAGACTATGTTTCTGAGTTTTGTATAAGAATAACACAATGGCAAAGGGCCAATTTTATCATATAACTTCAGTGGTACTTTCTGCAAAACATGAATTGTTACAGCTGGGATGATCTGTGGTCAACTACCTAATGTAGTGTTTTTGTTTGTTTTTGTTTGTTTGTTTGTTTTGCCTCCTGGGTTATCACTGGGGCTCAGTGATAACTAGCACTATGAATCCACTGCTCCTGGTGGCCATTTTCTCCAACTTTTTTTATTGGATAGGGCAGAGAGAAATTGAGAGAGGAAGGGAAGACAGAAACAGGGAGAGAAAAAGAAACACCTGCAGACCTGCTTTATAGCTTGTGAAGCAACCCCCTGCAGGTGGGAAGCTTGGGGCTCAAACCGGGATCCTTGCTTGTGGCCTTGTGCTTTCTACTATGTGTGTTTAACCTGTTGGGCCACCACCAGACTTCTTTGCCTAATGTAGTGTTGTTAGGATTTCTCTCTTATTCTTTCTACATGGTCCCCTTTGGAAGAACTATATTTGTTTATTTAATAATTTTTTCTTTTGTTGTTGAGGGAGATAATGAGAAAGAAGAAACAAAATAAATGTATTGTTACCAGAGCACTGCTCTGCTCTGGCTTATAGTCCTGAGGCTGACTGAACCTGGGACTTCTGAGCCTCAGGCATCAATAACCATTATGCTGTTTCCTCAGGCCACTCAGTTTAAATTCTTCAAGGACACATTTGTACTTAAGGTTCCCCTATGCTTTTTAATAACTTGTTAAATTGTTTATTTATGTATTTATTCCTTTAATTTATTATTGCAACTCGGGCTTCACTTTTCTAATTTTAATATTTCCAATAAGAAAAGACAGAGGCAAAGAGTAGACAACAAAGTTTCAAAGCTTCCCTAAGCAGGGGCTAGTGGGTGAATTTAAACCATGTCCTGTCCCTGTGTATGACAAAGCAGGTGTACTATCCACATGACCTATCCTGCCAGACCAATAGCTCATTTATTTCTGTAATAATTCATTATTTAAATGTGCCACAGTTTATTTACCTTAGGAGGAAAATCATTTATTCCTTGTTGTTTAGTTATTATGAATAAAGTTGCTACAAACAACCACATACATTTCTTGGGTACACATGAGTTATCAACTAATTTGAGTAGATATCTAGAAATTTAATTGATGAATTATATAGTAACATAGGTGTTTAAAATTAAAAACCTGAGGGCAGGAATAGATAGCATAATGGTTATGCAAGAAGACTCTCATGCTCGAGGCTCCAAAAGTCCCAGGTTCAATGCCCTGTACCACTTTAATCCAGAGCTTATTAGTACTCTGAAAAAAAGGAAAGGGGAAAGGAGATCTGCAATCAAAGTGACAATGTGATTATTCTACATTTCTTCCAGCAATGAATAAAATATCCTGTTTCTTTTCATTTCACTGCACTTAGTATTAGTGTTTGGGACTTTAGCCATTCTAATAAGTACATAGTGTTAACTCATTCTTTTAATTTGCAATTCATTAATTATTTGATAGAGAACACCCTTTTATTTGCTCAGCTCTTTTGTATGTTTTTAATGGACTATTCATTTTATTATTGTTTGATCCTAAGCTATCTTTGTTTATTTTGATACAAATTCTTTACTAGCTATGTGCTTCATGAACATTTTCCCAATTTCTAGGTTATCTTCACTATCTCTTAATAGTTTGCAAATATCAACTGGCAGTGCTTTATACAGCTTAACTTAATTTTCATTGCATTTTATAGGCGTAACCAGAAACTAAGATGCTTCCCTGCCACCCCTCACTTTATATTCCTTTGATGAGCATTACAAAAGCAAAATAATGTATTTTTGATACACATAAGAAATGTAACAGTTAAACTGGAGTTTTTATAGCACATAAATCTTTAATAGGGGCTGATAATGACACACTCAGTAGAATTCACATGCTATAATGCAAGGACCAGGGTTCAAGTGCCTGCTCCCTCCCTTCAGGAGGAAAGCTTCACAAACAGTGCAATAGTGCTGCAGGTGTGTCTCTCTTTCCTTCTATATCTCCCCCTTCTCTCTTGATTTCTGTCTCTTTGCAGAAACACAAGTAAATTATATTTTGTTTTAAAATATTGTTTTTGTTTAAAATATTGTTTAAAAATATTTAATATATAAATAATTTTAAATATTAATATAAAATCCTTGTATTAAATGATGATTAATAGAAGACAATTTTCTGCCAAGTGTCCATTGGTGAGTTAAAGGTGCATTTTAAAATCCCAGAAGCAATAAAAAAAGCTGAAAATTACATTTAAAAAGTATTAAGAGTAGTTAAATGCTTATTATCACACAATTTAAACTTTTAAAAAGAAGTTCAGGAAAAATGTATAGGAAACATATAACAATGATTTCTGCAAATTCAAACATCCATCATTAGCATAAATTACTAACAGTGGTGACAGAGCCTTATGGTCTCAGGCATGTCTTTCTTAAGAATTCTTTTTAAAACTGAAAGCTTTCCCTCTAGAGTCAGGTACAAGACAGAGCTGCCCATTGTCTCCATTACTATTCAACACAGTTTTGGAAGTCCTAGATATGGTAATCAGGAAAATAGAAAGAAATTAAATGGATGCAGATTGTAAATGAAGTCAACTTATCACTATTTGCATATGATATTATAGTATACACAGAAAAGTCTAAGGAATCCAGTAGGAAACTCTTGGAAATTATCAAGTAATATAGTAAGGTGGAAGGCTACAAAATCAACATACAAAGATCAGTGACATTATGCATGTATAAATATTGCATTTTACTGTGGACTATAAACCATTAATCCGCCAATAAAGAAATAATTAAAAAAATCAGTGGCATTCCTCTATGCAATTACCAAACAACAAGAAACAGAAATCCAGAAATTTATTCCATTCACCATAGCAACAAAAATAATCAATTATCTAGGAATAAACTTGGCAATGAAGTGAAGAACTTTCACACTGAAAACTATGAGACAATCCTCAAGGAAACAGAAAATGATAAAAAGAAGTAGATAACCTGTGCTCATGATTTGAAAGAATTAACACAAGATGGGAAAGCTTCATGAGTGGTGAAGCAGGGCTGCAGGTATCTCTCTTTTTCTTTTGGTATCTCCCTTCCCCTTTCAATTTCTCTCTATCCTACAAAAATAAACAATAAGAAAGGGAGAGAGAAAGAAAGGAAGGAAGAATTAATGTAAGGACATAAAGTGAAACTTGGACTGAGTGTGGAATATTGCACCAAACCCAAGGACTCTGGGGAAGGAGGGAAAGGTCAGAATAAAGGAACATTGGTGTCCTAGTGTGTTTCCTAGACATCAATCAAGGCGAGATGAGAGCTGTGTGTCTTTTGTTTGTTTTGTTAAAGAATATGCTATAAACCTCTAACTCCCCCAATAAAAGTCTTAGTATATAATATTATTTATATATATAAAGAGATCCACTGAGGGTCAGGCAGTGGTACACCGGATTAAGCACACATAGTATGAAGCATAAGGACTGGCACAAAGATCCTGGTTTAAGCCCCTGGATCTCCACCTGCATATGGGGGTTGCTTATGGGGGTTGCTTCACAAAAGCAGTAAAGCAGGTCTGTGGGTGTCTATATTTCTCTTCCACTCTCTATCTCCCCTCCCCTCTCAATTTTTCTCTGTCCTATCCAATAAAATGAAGGGAAAAAATGGCCACCATGAGTAGTGGATTTGTAGTGCAGGCACCAAGCCCCAGCAATAATCCTGGAGATGAGAGAGAGAGAGAGACAGAGAGAGAGAGAAAGATCCATCTATATTTATGTGTATGTGTTTAAATTATAGACTGGAGGGTATGGCTTTCAGCTATAAAATGAGTAATTTCTGAGGGGCTAATATAAGACATAGGGGAAAGATAGTTAATCTGGTAAATTACACTTCACTATTTGAGGACCCAGTTTAGAGCCCCAACACCACATGGGGGAACGATGTATAGGAAAGCTTCATGAACAGTAGAGCAGTGCTGTGCTAACTCTCCTTTCTCCATTGTCTCTCTCTGCCTCTTTCTAGGAAAACAATAACAACAAAAAATGTCTGCTAGGCAGGAACACTTGAATGGTACAGGCAGATAGCCTAATGATACTTTGTTAACAAAGAACAAAAGATGATGGTAAAGTTGATTTAAAAAACTTATTATAATATATAATACATAAATATACAGTAACTGAAGGTAAATTTGCCACCCTTATAAAATTCTTGTGAAAATTAAATATGGCAGCATATGATTGCATCCAGAGCAATATCTGGCAGGTAGCAAAATAATGCTTTACAAGATAGTTGTTGTCTTATTCTTCATTGATAGATGTTTACACATCAGGCCCATCATCAATTTAACTTCTCCTCCACCATTTGCATTAGGTCTCTAATGCCCACCCACTTCTGTAGCAGCTACATCTATCCTGGCTATCTTCCATCCAAGTCAGTGGTGCCACCCTCCAGAGCAAAAGCTCCACCCACTGCTGAGACCTTAGCCCCTCTGACATTTATACTAAATACTAAATAGGTAATACTAAAGCTCATTCTGATGGAAAATACCACCTCTCTCTGACACTGCCTGAATGCTCCTACTACTATTAAAATATAAACAAAAAGATATTTAGAATGGTTCCTATAAGTAGGAAAGTATAAATGCTAAGTTTCCAAAAAAAAAAAAAAAGAAAGAAAGAAATTGTTTTGTTCTCTGTTCAAGGATAGCAAGAAGCTATATCTTTGGCCTAAAAAAGGTGTCATAAATTCTTTAATCATATATTTACTACTTAGGCCTAAACACCCTCCTCTTCTACCCCTTATATAACTTCGCTCTATCTATGTACTTAATTAACTATACAGAAGGAAGTAAGAAATATTCTTCCATCTTTTTAAATATCTTTTGGCAGAGCATTAGCAGTATTGATAAGCTTCATAAGAAACACTATACAAATTGTCAAAAGTTATACTCATAAAAAGTATATATCTAGTAAAGAACAATTACTGTCCCTATGACAACCTTTGTTAGAATCATCAAACAAGGGCCAGCAGGTGGAACACTTACATTACAGTGTGCAAGGACCCAGGTTCAAGCCCCTGGTCCCACCTGCAGGGGGAAAAACTTCAGAAGTAGTGAAGCTGGGCTGCAGCTCTGTCTCTCTCTCTCCCCCACCCCTTTCAATTTCCCTCTGTCTGTTTACAGTTAAAATTAAAAATTAAAAAATCACCAAGCAAATAAATGCAGAAAAACAGAGACTAACTGACATCCTACTAGAATCCTGACTCTATTTCCAACTTGAGATGAGAATTCGTGAACCAAATACTCCTTTGGATACAACAAAGGACACTCAACGCTTTAACAACTGGAAGAAAGACCAAGCATGTCAGATAAAAAGATGACTACAAAGGAAACACTGAAAAAACCATAGGATAAGAGGGGTACAACTCCACATAATTCCCACCACCAGAATTCCATATCCCATCCCCTCCCTTGATAGCTTTCCTATTCTTTAACCCTCTGGGAGTATGGACCCAAAGTCAAGTCATGCTAAATAATATGAAAGCAAGTTAGCTCTACCAAATGACTCCCACAAACAATAAAGAACCTAGTGACTTCCACTCTAAAAAAAAAAAAAAGAAAGAAAGAAAAAGAAAAGAAAGGAAGAAAGAAAGAAAGAAAGAAAAGAAAAGAAAAGAAAAGAAAAGAAAAGAAAAGAAAAGAAAAGAAAAGAAAAGAAAGGAAGTAACTACAAAAGCTGGATAATGGCAAGAGACTGACTCACTTAACAATGGATGACCTCTTTGGCTACAAACATGCCACCCCATCAACTGCAGTCTTAAGACAGGGAATTCTTAGATTCCCCCACAGATAATATGGGCCTAGACCTCTGATAGATCCCTCTCTCTACCATCACTGGCCACACCCATCAGGAATGCCATTATAAACCCTTTTGTGGGTTTCTTCAGGATCACACCCTCACTATGAAATAGCGATGGTAGGGACTGCCCCACTCTCTGAAGGGAGGCTGGGTCATCCCACTCTGCTACTTGAGGAAGATTAGCTCTGAAATGAGTGCAGAACAGAATGTTCACAGCTGTGACCATGGACTGTGAACTGTCTGACAGAGACTCAGAGATTGCACAAGCCCCATGCTAAATATAAATAGATATGCACTCCCCGCTTACATCATTGTGGTAAACTTAGTTACATTTATATATCTTCTTCAAGTTTGCATGCAACTCTCTAGCCTAATACTGCTTCTTATTATTAGTTCTACTCTCAACTCTGACACCATCTTCCCAGACAATATTTCTGGTCCACCCCTTTGTTAGCTATCAAGCTCAAGCAAAGATTATAAGGACATAGGTTCCTAGGCACATTCCTAAAATAGACTTTCTAGGTTCCTTCTACACTAAGGTCCCTACTTTCACCTGCTTTATTCCTACTTTACGGTTGTTTATTAAACATTTTGTCCTGTTTTCCATCTTACTGCATTTCAGCCACCAAGTTCCTGATGTCACTATGATTCCATCCTAACTTCCCTAGCCAGAACCTCACCAATGCTTTCTGAAGCCTCATCTTTCCAGAGCTCTACACTATATGAGAAAGATAGAAATAGGCTGGGGTTATGAATCGACCTGCCCACACCCATGTCCAGCAAAGAAATAATAACAGAAGTAAGAACTCCCATCTTCTGCACCCCAACAAAAAATTTGGTCCATATTCCCAGAAGGATAAGAAAAAAAAAGATTTGGGAAGTTTCCAATGGAGGGGATGGACCACAAAACTCTAGTGGTAGGAACTCTATGGAATTACACCCCTATTTAGTTACACCCCTTACAATCATGTAAATCATTAATAAAAAATAAAATATGAAAAAGAAACTATCCCTTCATTACATATTTTAATCAACATAGAAATGTCAGTACCAAACCCCAAGGGAAGTGCTCTAACCAAGTTATAGACTAGCTTGGAGGAAATAAGAGTGTGAGAAGAAAATGTGAGAGAAACTATTAATAGCCTCACTGTTACATTATTAATATTGTGTATGTATAAAACTAAGGCAGATCTCCAGAGATTACAACACTGTGTTTAAGAACAGTAAGAATTTATCATGTCCTTAAGTGTATCTTCAACTGGTTTCCTATACAAATGGAAACAATCAAATGGAGTTGTATAGCCCTTTCTGCCTGTCCATGTGCATAATGAGATTAGAAACAAAGTACTCAGTGTGGAACTAAAAGTTAGGGAAGTGTGTGAACCACCATGTACCTAGAAAAGCTCATTTTCTTCAGGGGACTGATGAAACATACCTATCCTCATGATGAATGATGATTCTTTCACATCTATGTGAGTTTAGGCCATGACCCTAAGGCCTATAGGTGGTACAAGTGTTTGGTTTGTCACTTGTATGCATGTAGATACTTCTCTTTGGGACACCTGACTTTAACTCAGTTATGCTAAAATTTGTATGCATGTTACCACCATTCCTCTGTTTCTTCTTAGCTGAAAAAGATTGTTCACTCTTATTTAGGGAGAAAATATGGAATAATATACAAAAAGAAAGCAGGGCTCCATGGATGAAGCCCAAATTCATGGGCATGTCCATTCATCTAACTCTAAAGTATGAAATAGGTCTCTAGGTGAAAGCTATTCCATACCTGTCGTTTAGTCCTTTCTTATAAACCTTCACCATGGGACTGGATGGAAAAAATTCTCAAGCACCTACCAAGAGTATGCAGGCCAATTCTGCTGTCACCTGTGTTAGTTCAGACACTCCAAGAAGCAAATTTCATGGGGGCTGGGTGATGACACACCCAATTAAGCACACAAGTTATCATGCATAAAAGTACCCAAGTTCAAGCCCTCCATCTCCCACCTGCAAGGGGGGAAACTTCTTGTCAGTGAAGCCGGTCTGCAGGTGTCTCTCCTCACTTTACTCTCTGTTAATCTCCCCATCTCCTCTCAATTTCTCTCTGTCCTATCAAATAAATTAAGTGAATAATAAATAAATATTAAAAACAAATAAACAAAAAAATCAGTGAGCCATCAGATATACTGGGCAGAGGATACAGGAAAAATGGAGGGATCACAAGGCAGAGTAAATTTTCACAGAGGTATTTTGAGCTGGAAGGGAAGTCAGGGAGAGTATCACACTGAAAACGTCATATAGCTCAGAGCACTTTGAGGACAGAATGAGGGGTCCTTGTGCCAAAGTCGTTCTCTAGAGGTGCCCTACATTTCCACAGAAGTGTGCCACCACAAGCACTTTTCACCATTCTAGTCACTGTCTCCCAGGAGCTTGTCCAGGAAAGCATGGTATGTATAATGGTGGTGGATTAATAGAGTTATCAATCAATCATTTGCCACCCCTCCTTCTAAATGTTTATCCTGGAGATGAGAGCCAAGTAATCCCACAGCTTCTAAGGCATTACAGAAAAGTCACATGAAACAAGGCTATAAAAGGAAGATTTAAAGAATTTTAAGCAAAGGTAAACTGAAGTGACAAAAATAAGATCAAACTGAAGATAAGATTAAGTAACAAATTCTTATGAATCACATTACTCTGAGATGTTAATAAATAAAACTAAGGGAATATCACTGGTTATATAACAGTTTTATCTATTTATCTATCTGTCTATATATATATATATATGTATTCAGAGGCATTAAAAATGTTTCTAGCAGCCCTACTACCTGGACACCTTCTATCCTCTACAGTGTACTATCTCTACTTAATAACCTCCTTATAATAATTTTCTAATAAACTTTCTCTTTTAGTTCAGAAAAACAAAAGTGAATATTAAAAAATGTTTCTAAAATTGAGATGTTAGACACTGCAACTGGGGCTGGGCGGTAATGCACCAGGTTAAGAACATATAGTAGAAAGCGCCAGGACTCCACCAAGGATCCTGGTTCAATCCCCCAGCTCCCTATCTGCAGGAGTATCATTTCAAAAGCAGTGAAGCAGGTTTGCAGGTGTCTATCTTTCTTTTCCTCTGTCTTCCCCTTCCCTCTCAATTTCTCTTTATTCTATCCAAAAAAATTTTTTAAATGGCCATAGGAGCAATGTATTAATAGTGCAGGCATCAAACCCCAGCAATAACCCTGGAGGCAAAAAGAAAGGGAAGGAAGGAAGGAAGGAAGGAAGGAAGGAAGGAAAGGAGGGAGGGAGGGAGGAAGGAAAGGAAGGAGGAAAGGAGGGAGGGAGGAAGGAAGAGTAAGTATAGCTTGCCTAGTGTCTGTCAAATGTCTGTTGCATAAGGTATCTATGTGGAAAGTTCACATACTCTTATTTCCCCAAATGATACCATTTAAAATGTCTAAAGAAGTTAGTTTTCATTTTATAAATGATCTTCCATGAACACTATGGAGATATCATGTATAGTAGCTGGAATAAAAATGTCTGAGCTTTAGGTTAATAAAATGTATTCCTGACCCTATAGCCAAGTAAGTGTTCAAAGTTTGATTGAATAACTCATTGAAGGCCCAGAGAGCTGTTGAGAAAGTATAGGTAAGACAAAGACTTTATCAGATATAAATTATAAGTTCACAGTCACAAACTGACAAATGGACAATTATGTTCTTGATATTATCCCATCAAGGTAAGGTTGCAATAACATTAACTTTCAAAATGCTGAAGTAGGGAGTCGGGCGGTGGCGCAGTGGGTTAAGCGCACGTGGCGCAAAGCGCAGGGACCAGCGTAAGGATCCCGGTTTGAGCCCCCGGCTCCCCACCTGCAGGGGAGTCGCTTCACAGGCGGTGAAGCAGGTCTGCAGGTGTCTATCTTTCTCTCCCCTCTTTCTCTGTCTTCCCCTCCTCTCTCCATTTCTCTCTGTCCTATCCAACAACAAAAAGCAACGTCAACAATGGCAATAATAACCGCAACGAGGCTGCAACAACTAGGGCAACAAAAAGGGGGGGAAATGGCCTCCAGGAGAGGTGGATTCATGGTGCAGGCACCGAGCCCAGCAATAACCCTGGAGGAAAAAAAAATGCTGAAGTGCTACTGAACTCATATTTTGCATGACCCAGGTAGAGAACATGTAACTTCCAGGTTTAATCCTTTAAAATAAATAGAGTATAGGAAGTACTCCCAGATAATTGAAACATTGATTTATTCTATGAAGTTGTTAACTCTAAGCTGAAGAACTTGTAGAAAAAATTGTTTTGACCTCTGAATACCTCATTTTGAATAATTATTTCTAACAATAATTATGTTTAAGTGCCAGTAATATTGTCAAGCTAACCCTGATATCTGACAATATAGCCATGTCATCTAAAAGCAAGTGAATATTTGTAAGATTTCTGTTTTCTATGGGGACACAAAAAGATATTCAGCTCATACAAAAATGGTATTAATCATTAAGTTTCACAAATATAAATATTCAGGAAACTACCTCTTTTTATTCCAAATGGATATAACTGTACAATACATCTGAAAATTGTTACTAATACTCAATTCTTGGTACCCAGCTAAATACTATCAAGGTAATATTCCATTTCAGCATCAAAGCTAATGTGAATATACAGTTTACTGTTAAACTCATAGATTTTCCTTTTAAAAAAATTTTTACTTATAAAAAGGAAACACTGACAAAATCATAGGATAAGTAGGGTGCAACTCCACAAAATTCACACCACCAGAACTCTGTACCCCATTCCCTGAACGTATAGATTTTTTTCAATTATCATCAAAGTTAATAATAAAAAAAAAAATCCCATATATTGTGTTCCTACTATGCAGCAAGCACTGTGTTAATCACATCTAGGAAGATGCCTTAAAAAACAACACAACATAAGCAATCTTATACATACATTTTATGAAGCAAAAATTCAAAGCATATGGGGATTATTTCTCGAGGTATGTTCTGATAGTAACTCAACCAGAAAGTGAAGGTTCTAGGTATAAGTTTTATCTGGGTTAAAATTCTGTGCTTTTTCTCTATCCCTATCATTCCAAGATTTATATGTATGAAGTCAGTTGTGGGAAATTTATACCATTCTACTTTAAAAATCTCTACATTTTTAAATCTATATATTCTGGCTTGCATTATCAAAATAGGTCAGTTAGTGTGCTGCTTAGCTATGTGTACCTACTTGTGTTCACATCCAGCCCCAACCATACTGAAGGCAGCTTATATGTTGCTCTCTCTCAGACTTTCTGCCTTACTGCCCTCTGTGTCTCTCTCTATATATATGTATGTATACATACATACCTGAATACAGACAGATGGACATACTGGCTTCTGTTTAGCAATAATTTTGTGATGTGGTAACACTAGATTTTTGCCATCCTTCATAAAGTGATGGCCATCTTGTAACTTCAGGCTGGATGAATGCCAGAGCCATCAACTGCAATATTTTGTCTTGAGAAATGATGTAGGTCATCTTGATATAAGTGTCCATCTCAATCAGTATCAGTTGTGGCCTGCTGCTCTCAAAAATAAGCCAAACTGTGAAAGTTATCTTAGTAGCCACTCTATGGAACTGCCAGTAGCAGATGCTTTGATAACTGTAAACAAAACAGCACTACTCCCTCCTGCCAATGATTTTATGAGTCTAATATTCAAACAATGCAAAGGCTTGCACATAAATCATATCTATAGTATTTAGAGTCTCCAGACACTGTGCCTTGACTCACTTGCTTATAAAAGACATTAAAAAGCTTCAAAGAGTATGACAAGTGAAGCATTTGCCCCTTTCAAGCTCTTCCCCTTCCCCTCTCTCTTCTCCTTCTTTCTTTTTCTTTACACATAGGTTATTGCTTAGGTTCAGGGCCTGTACAGCTCTATAGTTTACAGTTTACATTGGTTACCTTTTTCTTTCTTTTTGATAGAGAATGAGAGACGAAGAGAGATGGAGAGAGAGACACAGAGAAAACAACAGACACCTACAGTACTGCCCCACCACATATGAAGCTTCCCTCTGCAGATGGGAACAGGGGGCTTGAATGTAGGTCCTTGAGCATAATAATATGTATGCTCTACTGGGTGTCAGATGTAATTTTGCAGGTCAATGTCACTTACTTGATCATTTTCTCAAATGTTTGTCACCTTTAGACTTTCTATTATCTTTTTTAACTAAATTGGTATGTTGTTGCTTAAAGTAAATGGAAGAGTTTCCTTGTATGCATTTTGTTGTGATTGAAAGGGGAAAAGTTTACTTTATATCCTACACTATATATCTATAGAGAGAACTGAGACTAAGGATTTCAGGTATAAAAACTGTTTATAGATACAGACAGATGTTACAAGTATAACCTCAGTTATCATGTGAGTCTACAACATGAAAAGATAGTGCAATGCTCATAGTAGTTAACATGTAGATATGCATACATGCATACATTGTGTGTGCAGGTATGTGTGTCTGTACCCACCAATTCTTTGAATTATATGCCTCCTATTTAATACTTGTTTTTTACTTGCCTTTTATTAGTAGATCTATCTTGAGGATTATTTATCTAATAAGCACACCATTAGTCTTTTCATGATCCATAATTAAATATGAAAACTTAAAATTAAATGCCTTAAACTCAAGAAACAGGGTGCAGGTATCCTTATTTGATGCCTGATTTGAGCAGTGGCATCAGTGTAGACATAAAAGTTGACAAGTCAGATAAGAAGTGCTTTCCAACTGTATGATGAAGACAATTTCTGATAAATGAATAACTTTTGCTGAGACATTTGCTATACAAATAGTCACTATGTGTACAGAGAAAACAGAGGACCAGAGAGGTTATTTGATATCTGAAGTGACAGAGACAGAACTGGGAGTGGAGTCAAAAGCTTAATAGTGACACTGGGCATATCTAGTTATATAGGTAAAACTAGGCTAAAAACTTTGTAGTCCCTGCATCCCCACCTACACAAGCCATGAAGCAGGCCTTCAGGTATCTATCCTTGTCTCCCCCACTCTACCTTCCTTTCCTCTCCCAATTTCTCCTTGTCCTATCCAACACAACAGTGTCGGGCAGCCCCCTGCTCTGCTCCATCGCTGATGCTTTGGTCTATTTACATAATCATTGTTTTGTCTGAGACCCACCCTGCCTGCAGGGTATTGGTTAATTCCACTGGTTAGAACCTTCACAACAGCTGCTATGGAAGCTTTCTACCTTCGCATTATTTTTTCCACCCCATCTCCTAGCCATTTCCTTTTCCCACTTGCCACTTCCAGTTAAAGATATATATATAAAGGCGTTATCTCTGATTAATAAAGGCATTACATTGAGTTCTTGCTCTGCCACGAGTTCCTGGTTCCTGGTTCCTATCCTGCGTCGCTGAGTAAGCAGCAGCCCAGGTTGGCTCCAGTCAAGTTCTCTCCAATCCAGAGAGCACGTCCCTGGGAAGAAACACCCTCACACTAGCCCAGCACTACAGCAGCAACAACAACAACAATGGAAAAAAAGATGGCTGCCAGGAGCAGTAGATTCCTAGTCCAGGCACTGAGCCCTAGTAATAATCCTGGAGGCAAAAACAAACAAAAACACAAACAAAAACCATGTAGCATTAGCTACTATTGCTTGTAATGCTGAATTCTCTGCACTTTGTTTTTATTCAGTCCTGGCAGCTTCTCAGACTGCATTCTGGCTAGTAAGTGAGTCATTCTTAGTGAATATTGATGTTAAATACATTCATGCCTTCCTCCCCTTCCTACTTTTCCTTCCCTTCTTCCCTTTCCCCCCCATTCATCCCCTCCCCTCTCCTCTCCTCTCCTTCTTTCCTTCTTCCCTCCCTCACTCCCTTCCTTCCTTCCAGAATACTGTTCAATTCTATATATTGATGATGCTGGTGATGAAATTTGGAACTCTCATATGCCAAGTTCTGTTTACTACCCTCTATACTATATTTCCCTGAACCAGAGGATGAACATGGTAAATATAAAGTGTAGTACTTGATTGGAAAAGCACTTCTGAAATAATAACTGGTGGTGTTTTCCCTGCACAGTCAAGTTATATGAACATCTGAAAAAATGAACTCTGCTTAACTAGCATGTGTTCCCTGGTTACAAGAACTGAGACAATTTTATTGTATCTAAGCCCACCAGTACTTGGGAGAGTAACAGTTGTTGGAAAGCAAACACTAAGAGTGATATTTTCTTGGACTCAAAGACAGATGAGCCCTTCACAGCTCTGATTCTTCTTTTTCATAAATGAGAAAAATTGGAAAATCTCATGATGTTTGTGCATATGTCTCTATTAATTTGCAAATAAATTATTTTACAACCATATCTTACTATGTTTTTTGTCAAAACCCATGAACTTGTGCTCTTAGAATTGGTTTTGACATTTTACTTGAATGTTTCAAGAAATATAGCTTCCAGTTTTGCTGTGTTTCAGATGGAACCATATGAACATCACATTATGACAGCTAGTAACTAATGGAGTCAGATTATTTTAATTAAAAATGTTGATGAGACTCAGGTAGCATGGGATGAGAAAAACTGGAAGGCACTCCAATTAAGTGGGGAAGGGAGTAAGGAAATAATTCCATCTGAAATGAAGAGTCCTGTGATAATTTTCGCTCTGATCCTTACTAAAGAGCTAAACAATTGTCTATGTTTTTCTTTCTTCTCACCTGCCTCTCAAAACATAACAGGTTTTCTCTCATTGCAATTGTATTTCACAGGAAGGGTGTGAAGATAAGTGAGTTATCATTTGTAAAACACTTTAAAGTCAGAGGTGCTATACTCGATGATGGTAAGAAAGTAGAAAGAAAATAGGTGACAACTTGCTGAAAAAAATCTGTCATTGTCCATTTATGGTTTACTTCTGAGTAGCTAATAATAAAATCTTCACCCAATGGCATCATGGATCTATTTGCACAAAATAGCATGCTGAGTATTGCATAAAGCTGGCTAAACACCCTTTATATCACTCTTTTAAAATGGCAACAGTTACACAGAGGAACATAAACAAGGTTGTTTGGCTATGCTGATTTTCCTCAAATAACTGAGAAAAATATTCAGAAAAAAATCAATCCTCACAATTAAAATGAAATATCAGCACAAACATGACACTTTCCTACAAGCACTGCAAATTCAAGGGTCTCAGTGTGGACTTTGTTCCTTCTTTGAAAGTCCACTTTCCAAGTTAGAATAGAGAGCCAAGCATGACCTATAGCTATTTTTCACTGGTATTGGATCATTCTGAGCAGCTGTGTTTTGTTCTTTTGGCTTAACTAAGAATAGCAAAGACGATTACCAGAGAATACAAGATAAGACTTGGATCACTCTAGGAACCCACCAAGCCACAGGTGAGTGAAAATATATGTGGCTCATGGACACAGGGACTTGAGAGATTCCTGGGGCTAAAAGTTTGTATTTCCTCGGAAGTGCTGCTTCTAGTCCAGCAGTCTGCCAGTTGAAACACCATCTCAAGTCTGAGTTTTATCAATAAAAAGATTGCTGAAGGGAGAACTTAAAATTCACCAACTTACAGCTGTGGTTCTCCACTGATGTTGTACCTCAAGGACTGAAACAACAGCAAAGAAACCCTACACTGACATAGGGGTGTGGGGGACAGAGAGCTGGCCAGGTTACTCAAGAGTACAATCTATACTCCTGGTGGTCAGGAGGTGTGGCTATACAGTAGAAACTTTTTCACATCATTCTCATGATAAATTATGAAAAAGGGTGAATAATTCCCCATAAACCAATATTTATTGAGAAACATAGGTCTAGAGTGAAGCTCAGATTAGTTCAAACCGTCCGTGAGGCAGGGGTGAGGTCCAGTACTTCGGACCCTTGGAGCATGGGAGTAGCTTTGCATGACCACTGTGCTATCTGTCCCCTAACCTGTTATATCTCTTGGTCAAGAGTGCATGATTAAGATAATCTATTCATAGTTAAAAGGCCTCAGGCTCCCATAGCCTGCAGGAGAGATAAAGAAGATAAGAGGGGTTAACAGCCAATGTCCCTCACCTCAAGGACTGAGATAACATTTTAAAAAAAACAACCTTACTTAGGCACAAGTCACTCCAGCCAAGTGAAATTGCTGTATTGAGAAGTATTGAGAGAGGGACATCATATCACATCTACAACAATTGCTAAACCAAGAAGAAACATTAAAGAAATGAACCAGGGCAAAAGTCCAGATAAAAGCGTGAAAAAGATAGTAGCACTTAATAATAAAAACCACATCCAAACATTAATTGATGCAATAGTTACATGAGTAAGGAAAGCTTTTGAAAGTAGTACTGTCAGAAATGGGGAAACAACAAATGAGACTCCGAAAGAAAACACTAGTTAACTCGAGATAATCAGAGAAGTGAACTGAAATAGCTAAGCTAAGAATTCAACTAGCTGAATAAGCTAATACATTATCAGAAGAGAGCAACAAAATAATTTAGCTACCAAAAACAAGAGAGAACAGAATAAGTGACAGAGAAAACAGAATTAGCAAGATCAAGGATAAAGTAGAGAAAATTAAGAAAGAAATAGATCAGGGAGTTGGGCTGTAGCGCAGCGGGTTAAGCACAGGTGGCACAAAGCACAAGGACTGGCATAAGGATCCCAGTTCGAACCCTGGCTCCCCACCTGCAGGGGAGTCGCTTCACAGGCGGTGAAGCAGGTCTGCAGGTGTCTATCTTTCTCTCCTCCTCTCTGTCTTCCCCTCCTCTCTCCATTTCTCTCTGTCCTATCCAACAGTGACGACAACAACAATAATAACTACAACAATAAAAAACAACAACAAGGGCAACAAAAGGGAATAAATAAATAAAATAAAATATTTTTAAAAAAAGAAAGAAATAGATCTCAAAAAGACATTAAGAGATATTGAAAACAACAATAGAGGCATATGGGATGATTTCAAAAGAAGTAATATGTGGATTATTGGCTTATCAGAGGGAGGGGAAGAAAGTATTCTATAGGGCATATTATGCTGAGAACTTCCCTAGTCAACATAAAAGACATACAGGTTCAAGAAGCTCAGAGGGTCCCAAACAGAATTAACCCAGACTTAAAGACACCAAGACACATCATATTTAGAATGAAAAGAAATGAGGATAAAGAAAGGATAATGAAGACTCCAGAGCAAAACAAAGAGTCACAGAGGAAAACCCATAAGATTAGCAGCAAATTTCATCACACAAAACACTAAAGGCCAGAAGAGAATGGCAAGATATATATTGAGTGCTCAATTAGATAGGCTTTCAACTAAGACTATTGTCTCTAGTTAGACTGTCATTCAGACTAGATAGAGGCATAAAAATATTTTCTGGCAGCAATCCAAAAGGCCGAGAAACACATGAAAAAATGCTCCAAGCCTCTGATTGTCAGAGAAATGCAAATAAAGACAACAATGAGATATCACTTCACTCCTGAGAGAATGTTATACATCAGAAAAGATAACAGCAACAAATGCTGGAGAGGTTGTGGGGTCAAAGGAACCCTCCTGCATGGCTGGTGGGAATGTCAATTGGTCCAACCTCTGTGGAGAACAGTCTGGAGAACTCTCAGGAGGCTAGAAATGGACCTACTCTATAATCCTGCAATTCCTCTCCTGGGGATATATCCTAAGGAACCCAACACGCCTATCCAAAGAGATCTGTGTACACATGTGTTCTTCACAGAACAATTTGTAATAGCCAAAACCTGGAAGAAACCCAGATGTCAAACAACAGATGAGTGGCTGAGCAAGTTGTGGTATATCTACACAATGGAATACTACTCAGCTATAAAAATGGTGACATCACCATTTCCAGCCAATCTTGGATGGACCTTGAAAAATGCATGTTAAGTGAAATAAGTCAGAAACAGAAGGATGAATATGGGATGATCTCACACTCAGGCAGAAGTTGAAAAACAAGATCAGAAAAGAAAACACAAGTAGAACCTGAGCTGGAATTGGCATATTCCACCATAGTAAAAGACTGTGGGGTGGAGGTGGGGGGGGAGTACATGTCCAAAAAGGATGACAGAGGACCTAGTGGGGGTTATACTGTTGTATGGAAAACTGGGAAATGTTATGCATGTACAAACGATTGTATTTACTGTTGAATATAAAAAATTATTTCCCCAATAAAGAAAGTAAAAAAAATTTAAAAAAGAAAGAAATACCACTGTCAAGGTAAGTCAACCTGAAATTAAACCATAAAATTTAGTTCAGAATTTTCAAATGTAGTTTACAAAATATTTCTTATTTTTAAAATAGTAACATTAGGATATTTTAATTATAATATTTACTTTACTAACTACATAAGAAAAGGTGATAAAAAAGATATGTCATCTCAGTGGTGGCTGGCAGTATTGTAACCAGTTAAGCACACATTCTACCAAGTGCCAGGACCTAGGTTCACCTCCCTACTCTGCACCTGCAGGAGGTCTACTTCAGGAGTGCTGAAGCAGATTTGCTGGTATATATCTTTCTCTCCTTCTTTCAATTTCAATTTCCTCTTTCAATTTCTCTCTATCTTATCTAATAAAAATGAGAAAGAAAGAAAGAAAGAAAGAAAGAAAGAAAGGAAGAAAGAAAGAAAGAGAGAAAAAGGAAAAAAAATGGCTGCTAGGAGCTGTGATTTGTAGTGCTGGCACCAAAGCCCAGCAATAATCTGGGTGACAAAAAGACAAAGAGAGAGAGAGAGAGAGAATGTCATCTCAGTAAATAAATTTGTTCTAAGCATGACCTGTAGCTAACAGCTTTAAAAAAATAGACACAGACTAGTTAATTGTGTTCGCTAGCACACAAAAACAGCTCTTTCTTACAAAAAAAAAAGAAACTATACAACTGCCCATGAGGGCTAAAATCTAAATTATTATATATATCAATATTGGGGAAAAAGGAAAATCATCTTGTGACAATAGGCTTTGAGTATTGTAATATATCACTCAAGAATCCATGTGAATCACAGGGAACATTATTTTTGTTATTGCTTTATTTTGAATTGAAGTTACATTGCATTATAACATCATATGTTTCAGGTATAAGTCACTGAAACTGATGGCCCAAACAAGCTACAAAAACGTGTAAAGATAGTAGTCAGAAATGGGGTGATATATAACTGAGGAGAATGCAGTGACAGCCAATATTAAATTGTGAGGTATAGTGAGGGTTATCATATAACTAACTTCCTCTCCTTTTAAGTTGCCATTGGAAGGAGACCATATCCATGCCCTAAGGAATTATTTGTGAATGAGTGAATTTACAAAGCAAGCAAGCAAACAAAACAAACAAATCAAGCAAGTAAGTTCAGGAAGAAGGAATTTCCAGAGAAAAAGATTTCCTCTCTTGTACCTGGTCTCAAATTTTCAACTTTTAGGTATGTTAATATAGGTTGTGGGTGGAAGAGCTACCATCCATATTAGATTCAGGTGTATTTAACTGCATTGTTTCAAATTAAAGTGTAAGGTAGCACAAATCTGCCCCTCCCAAAGTATGTCCTAGGAAAAACAAATAATTTCATAGGAAAGATCCTAGAGATGACCTTTGAGATGAAAGTTTGTCTTAGGAAAAGCCTAATGCCTTTTACTCAGGAGAAGGTGAAATTTATGCCTGAGAAATTTAAAAGAGTTTAAATCTACAAGCCTTTCTTTTATACTCATGCCTAATCCTGGTAATCTTCCTGACCCTCCTTGCTCCTTCCCAAATCCTCTGTAGTGGAAACCTAATTAATCATGGAGGCTAAGGCCACAGATGAGCTGCCCAGGTTTTCTGGAACTCTCCCCTATGTACAGGGGGTATGCATACTAACTCATAAATTCCTATTGTTCTCTTATCATGAGCTTCATGCTTGCTTGTCTGTCAAGCCTCTGAAGGAGTTGGTAGGGTGTAAGATGACTTCTTTCCACCCCACAAAAGTGAAGTGAGAATAATAATTCTTTTCAATACTGCAAGCAACATCAAAGAGAACCTTAACCGCCAATTCTGTTAACTCAAACCCTTAAAAGTCACTTTGATCATTTGCATCATTTTTGCTATATTAAGATTAATTGATTTACAATTATATTTTCACCTTTCCACAACTAACATAAAATAACATTTATTGTGTAGTATTTTTTAAAAGAAGCTATACTAAATATTGCAAAGATATGATATAATATTCTTAATCTAATTTCAATGATTTTACTAACAAAAGCAAAAGTTTAAGATCAATAATTATTTGTGCAGTCACAGAAGTGATATAAATGATTATTAATGACAGACACTATTACTTTAAATAGCTGTTGGACTTTTTTTCTCAGTTTCCTAGACTGTTGTTTTTGAATGTCACATAAGATAAGATAAATTTTCACTGCCTTCTGGACATGGTCTAATAAAAGAGGAAAGTATCATTTTAGGAAGATAATCAATACACTGACATTTTCTGAGAATGATGTTTTATAGAGATTTCAGACCTAAATAAACAAGTCCTGACATGTAGTATCACCTCTATAATTTAAGAACACCTTTTCACAAAATCCCCAAAGAATTGATTTTAATTAGTGGCATATTCACAGTAAAACACTATTGAAGATCTTTTAAGATTCTGTGGAAGGAAATCATTGGTTTATCTTTTCACTCCTTGGAGACAAGTAGCCCAATAATGTTACATATTAAGGTTAAATTACAGGAGAATTGGAAAAAAAGTTTTGTTTGTTCTATTAATATTCAGTTCTGTCACATAAGTATTGCATTTTTTTTCCTCCAGGGTTATTGCTGGGCTCAGTGCCTGCACCATGAATCCACCGCTCCTGGAGGCCATTTTTTCCCCCTTTTGTTGCCCTTGTTGTTGTAGCCTCCTTGTGGTTATTATTATTGCCATTGTTGATGTTGTTCGTTGTTGGATAGGACAGAGAGAAATGGAGAGAGGAGGGGAAGACAGAGGGGGGAGAGAAAGATAGACACCTGCAGACCTGCTTCACCGCCTGTGAAGTGACTCCTGTGAAACAACTCTTCTGCAGGTAGGGAGCTGGGGACTTGAACCGGGATCCTTATGCCGGTCCTTGAGCTTTGCGCCACATGCACTTAACACACTGTGCCACCGCCTGACCCCAAGTATTGCATTCTTACGTAGGCAGACATCAGACTGACAAAGATCACCAAAGATTTCCCAAGAAGTATATTTTCAACATTTTATTTCAGCAACATAGTAAATCTTTCCTATTCTGTTGATAAAAGGAAAAGCAAACAAACCCTTTAGGTACTTTTTTGCTTGGGTCTTTAAAGAGTTGAGCTTGCATAGATACTGTCAAATCAGAGCTTATTTTGTTATCCAGTTCTGTAAAATTAGTGCACAGTAGTAAAAAGAAGCTCAACCTGATTAATTTTTCTCAGAACCAGATGGGGACTCTGAGACCTCTTTCTAAGTCAAATTTGGAAAGTACAGGG
This sequence comes from Erinaceus europaeus, assembly GCF_950295315.1. Classification (NCBI taxonomy): domain Eukaryota; kingdom Metazoa; phylum Chordata; class Mammalia; order Eulipotyphla; family Erinaceidae; genus Erinaceus; species Erinaceus europaeus. The sequence goes on from NC_080167.1 coordinate 48,312,321, forward strand.
AAAAAATGTTCAGAAATCAGCAATATAATCATCATGGTTCTGGTTTTTATTATCATATCCATCATATCTTAATATATTCTTTTATTTTTTTTCTCTAATAACTCACTATGTGGAATTACCAAGAAAAGGTAACAGAATTAAAAAATGTTTCTCTCTCTGGTTCTCTGCCTGACAAAACATCACTTGCCTCCTATATGTATTTAAAGCAGACCCCATTCACCCATTCAAGTTTGGGGATATAATGATAGTTTTTGTCAGTGCATTGTATGTTCTTTGGCTTCTGTTTTGCATTCACAAATTTCTTCAGGGGTGTGAATCCCCTCAGGTGTCAAAGGAACTGACATTTTCTTTTACAGAACCTGCTAGATTTTGAATGTTTTCACCTGCTATCTTGAGAAATTCTTGCAGAAGGATTGTTTTTTGGTGGGGAGATAGACAAACTATGCTGGGTTCTGAAATAGGATACAATGAAGCCTTTATTCCTACAAATGCTGATAGGGGAATTAAGTTAGACAGTGACTAGAGATAACTTCCAGAATTGAAGGGCTGTATAAATTCTTAAGCTCTAATTTTGTGGCCAATACTAGGAAAGATGAAAATTGACACAGCAACTCTTCTTGCATGGAGTATAGGGGAGGAAATTAAAGCTATCTTGTATCTCTCTGGTTACGTCAAGGTTGGGCAAAGGACCAAATCAGCATGAGAAGATTAGTAACACAAAATAAAGAGAAATTTATTAATAATGTGTAGCTGGGTTTGAATTCTAAAAAAGCTAACTCATACTGACCCAACTGTTGACATGAAGTTCCTTTGCAAAGGAAATCTGGGGAAGGATAAAGTAGTGGTCAGTTAAGGTGACTTCAGTTTTGTCTTTTCTAGGAAACTCCAGGCTAAGGTTCTCCTCCCACTGTCCTCTGAGATCTGAATTGCCAGATCTTCCAGAAGCCTTATTACTATTATTATTATCAATGTTTTTTATTATTTAGTTTATTATCATTATTATTATTATTACCTCCAGGGTTATCACTGGGGCTCTGTGTCAGCACCACGAATCCACTGCTCCTGGAGGCTATTTTTACCATTTTGTTGCCCTTGTTGTTGCCGGGGTTGTGGTTGTTGTTGTCATAGCTGCTATTGTTGTTGGATAGGACAGAGAGAAATCGAGAAAGGAGGGGAAGACAGAGAGGAGGAAAGAAAGACAGATACCTGCAGACCTGCTTCACTTCTTGTGAAGCGACCTCCCTGCAGGTTGGGAGCTGGAGGCTCAAACAAGGATCCTTACAACAGTCCTTGTGCTTTGCACCATGTGTGCTTAACTCGCTGTGCTACAACCCAGCCCCCCATATTTTTATTATCTTTATTTAATTATCAGATATAGAACTCAGAAATCGAGGGAGAAGGAGGAAATAGACAGGAAGAGAAATAGAGAGCACTGCTTCACCACTTGCAAAGTTTTCCCCCTGCAAGAGGGGACCAGGTGCTCCAACCTGGATCCTTGTACATTGTAACATGTGCACTAAGCCAGGTGCACTACCACCCAGACCCTCTCCAAAAGTCTTTATAGCAAAGTTAATCTACATTTTGTCTTCAGGGGTCCCTCCTATGACATAATCTTGGGAGTCAGATGGTGATGCACCTGGTTAAGTGTGCACATTACTATGAAATTAATGTTTTATTTTGAGAAGACATTTGAGGTGACACTTTTTCTTTCTTATATAAGAAGTAATACAACTTTAAAATTAATCTAGCAATTATTTGATCATACTTTCCATACAAAAGATAGCTTCATCTCCAGAGAAACTTTGCTTCTTGCTGTGTCTAGTTTGAACTGCCCCGACCTATAGATTGCATTTCTACAGAAAAATAATCAAATAGGTAATGAATATCCTTGACTGTGTTTATCAATACATTGCTGAAATAGATAAGGCAATGGGTACAGAATCTGAACCAAAGGAGACAGAGGAAAGGGGAATCACAGATGTGCTGACATGGAGAGACCTGAGGATACATTAAGTGGCTCAATGGCAAGTAATGTAAAGCAGTTTTAATCCTCCTATATTATATGTAAGCACCTAAAAATTCACAGTGGGGGAACAAGAAGATGGAGATTAAATGATTCAGTGTTTAACTCAGTAGTAGCAGAAGGAATGAAAATATGAAGAGAGAATACTCCTATATTATGTAGGTTTTATATAAATTTTATGTGGAATTTAAAATTATAAATTGCATTTGACACACTGATCAATGGATCTTTTGTGTAACTCAGAAGCTCAACTTCCCTAGACAGAAGAATGAATAAGAGAGAGTGGAATATAGTTTGCCTAAGCTCCTATCAACCATATGGAAGTACCATGAAAAAGGGGTGGGGTTGTTTCATGAACAGTGGAGTCTCTCTTTCTCTTCCTGTCTCTCTTTCTGTATCTTTGTCTCTCACATTGTAACTGAAAGGAAAAAAAATGAATTGTTAGAAGCAGTGGAACTGTGCGAGTGCAATATCCCAGTGAAAATCCCAGCAAGGAAAGGGGAGGGTAGGAGAGGGAAAAAATAACTGGAGTAAATAAATGAAAATATTCTTTCAAAAAGTAGCACCTGGGAGATGATACAGTCCACTAAATGTTGGACCTTCAAGCATGTGGGCCTGAGTTCAATCCTTGGCATCACATATTGCCAGAATGTTGCTCTGATTCTCTCCTTTTCCTTCTCTCTCATAAATAAGTAAGTCTAAATGAGGAGTTTATCTGTACAGGTAATAGCTAAAATAAGACAGTAACTATAAAATAATATACTTTTTAAAAAGCCAAGTAAATATACTTGACTTTCATCTGTCTACTTTGTGCTTTAAAGATGAAAACATAAGTGCTCAATAAACATATATTAATATCCCATGCTGTGTGTGTGTGTGTATGTGTATCTGTCTTTTTTTTTTTTCTTTCTTTTTATTTTTTAACCAGAGCACTGCTTGGCTCTGGTTTGTGGTTCAGGGGATTGAACCTGAGACTTCAGACAGAGCCTCTGGCATGAAAGTCTCTTCTGCACAACCATTATGCTCTCTATTCATGCCCCACATGCTATAATTTAAACAAAGTAAATAAAAATAAAGCATAGGAAGCCAGACTATAGAATATTCAGAATGAGAGTGGGGAATTTCTGTTATATTATACTGACTTCCCAACTTTTACTCTCACAACAGAATTATGCATAAAGCAGCCCTGTACAATGTCTTTCCAATGCCTTTTTTCTTTTCTGATAGGTATTTTCAGTCTTTACTTTGCACTCTGACACTAGTTTAAAAATCCCTACCTCAAATTTCCAAGATTAAGCATTTTAATAGTACCAATTTCTCCCTAAAACATGGGAAATATGACAAAAGAATAAAGTATATTGCTCTATTGAATAACATTTCCCTGAGTCTTTGAGATGCATAGGCAGAGTGGTGTTCTGTTTCTGAAACTATACCTAGATCTCTGATAATATTTCTCTCTCTTCAAAGATGTGCCTTGGCTATATGCTGTTAGCTTGGAGAATGATATGGATCATTTATGCAGTGATTAAACTGTTGACAGACAGGAGGTGCCTGGAGGATAACACCCAGATAATGGGAGTGGTGACAGATGTGGCTTGGAAAGTTAGAGGTGTGGCTTCAGTGTTAAAAGGTAGATTCACTCTCTCTATCCTGGTCATCAGATGAGTACTTGTTCTGCTCTTCTCGCTCTGTCTTACTCTGTCTGTCTGTCTGTCTATCTGCATCTCTCATTCTCTCCCTCTCTCTCATCCTTCATCAAGTGAGTACTATTTCTGCTTTTCTCTCTCTTGCCCTCTCTCTCTCTCTTTCATGTCTGGACATTTGAATGTTTTCAATTTTCCCAAATAAAATTTAAAACTTAAAATTCCTGAAAATCATGCTCTCTCCTCAATTCTTTGTTGAAATAATTCATGATGCACTTTTTAAATGCTGGGGAAATTCTACCCAAATGCAAAACTACTTCAAATTATACCTATCTGAAAGAAGGGCAATTTACCCTAAACTTAATTCAGGCTAAAGCATTTTTTTTCAGTTTTCTTTGTTAATTATTGCTACTTGGAGATATTATTTTTATTTTTGAAGAAAAGCAACCAAGAGAAAAGTCAGTGCTTCCAAATATATGAATAAAATTAGAATTCAAATGCCAAGAGTATAAAGAGGTGTGGATAAGTAAAGGGTTTATCTTCTGAGCTATGGATTTAATATTCCTCATTTGGGTATGTGTTTTCCAATCTATTCTGCATTATTTATGACCTGTTTAGTTGTTGTGGCATAGTTGATAGTACTGCTTAGAGGAAATAACTGGTACAATGCAGTAGACTGAAGATAATTAGATACAGGCGCTCTTTCTATCTACTGCATTTCCTTTTTGCCACATGAAGCTGCTCAAATGTTAACCACAGATTTATAGATGATGCACCATGCAGAATACTGTGGGTGAATTTATTCCTACTCATCTTTGCAACCTGTTTTACTAATCTGTACAGATTTTGATTTTATTATTGTAGGGATGTGAAGATGAAAATACTGCCCCCCCACACACACACCCTCACACTTGGGAGCAACCCTCTGGCCTCCAGGTAATTCTTTAAAATATAGCTTCTGTCTGTCTTGTGCCATTATTATCACAGATACAATTCCCATCCTGACTTGCTAGAACGGAAATCAGTTTTCTGTATTCAAGAGCAGTTCATCTGTGCATGAGTTGCTTTTGTACAAGTCACTGTGATATATGTCAGGTTGAGCTGTTGGTGCTTCCATAAAGTTTTTACACTGGGTTCCTAATGTACACTATGGGAAAAATCACATAGCATAAAGCATCTCTGTGCCATGCTATCTTCCCTCTAGCCTAGCTTTTCAGGAATGTTGTCAGCTACAATACAAAGTAAAATAAAGTTATTTTATCAAGTCACAAAATGTAAATATCTTATAGCTGTACTTGAATTTGAGATGACCTATTATTTTGGTCAAGGGTTGTAGATAACTTTTGATACAGTGTTTTTTTTTGTTTTGTTTTGTTTTTGTTTTTTGCTGACATGGAAGAAATGGAAGTTAGGAAGTAGATAAAGCCCACACATTTTCTGAAATAATATAACCTGGCAAATAAAAATATATCATCTCTTAACATCATACTGCCCCATGTGAACTTACAGTTTGAGATTACTCCCAATGCCAGATCATTTTAGTCTATATAATATAAATAAGAAATGAAGTCTACTTCTTTTCATCAGGTCCATATAATAAAACAAAAAAATAATTTTAAAGTATGCATGAAGATATAGTGCACAACTATTAAGATCATGATTACAATGCTTATTAGCAGATAAAATTCCAAATGCTAAAAAGGGAACTAAGTTTCTAAGATTCATTACCCTAAATTTGGGATTTAAATAAACTATAAAAAGACATCAACAACTATACTTGCTGCAAAGTTAGCATGATCTTCATGCCTGCTTTGATTAAAATAATGTTTTATCTTTTATTATAACCTGGTAGGTGGTTTCTACTCTAGCAGTTCTTACCCACCCCTATGGCTAAATGCCATTGCTGGGAGGAAGACATCTTCACACCATTAAGGAAAGTAAATGGTATCTGCCAAAGTCTTGAGCTGAGCTTTTTCAAGGAATGTTGTATATATCCTGATGGCATCATTTCTAGCCTGAAAACTTACTTTCTTAGATTGAGTAGCATTCACAGCTGTAAAGAAAAATTCAATCACTGCCATTCATTGATTTATTAACTCATGATGTTATCTTTTATTGAGGGTCTGCCAGGCCTGTCCTAGCTGTGCAAAAGTGAAGGAAAAGGATATTGCAAAAGGAAAGAATAAATAACAGTGGCAGACAAAAGAAAGTTATGTTCTAATGCACACTTATGTTTGGGAAGAACAAATCATTTTCTCCCGCCATGCTGCACTCTTAACAACTTCTTCAATATATTACAATGTTTTTCTCAGGCAAGAGGAACAGAATATTAAGTGGTCTTTGGCTGTCTCAATCTATTTTGGCCTTAATGTTTCATTTTTAGATTTCTTTATAGGAGTATTAATGTTTTACAGTCCACAGTAAATACAGTAGTTTGTACATGCTAATGTTTCATTTTAATGTTCATTATATTCATTCTGGATGAGTATATCTTGAACCTGACTCTTAACATCTCATTGCTATTTATTAATGCTTTAAGTATTTGTGAGTTCCTCCTTGGCATCAGGTCTTAAGTTGAAGTGTAGAATTATATGACTGTCATATTTCCTCAAGGTGTCTTCATTTTAGTGGAGGAGAGAGACAATAATCAAATACTTATAAAAATAAGTAAGATTATACTTCACTGGTAAGCTGTCTAGTTGGAGCCAGGTTACCTTGACATTGGTATCCAAAGGATTTTGTGAGAACTGAATGTAGAGAAGAGAAAATTATAAGCCAAGGAAACAATATTCATACAGAGTCCAGGCTGGGAGGAAGGATATCCCATTTGGAAAGTGAAAGAAAATCTATGACACCAGAACCCTGGTATGAAAGAACAGGACAGAAACAAGAAAGACAGAACTAAAAAGTTAGGCAGGTGTCAAAACAAGTAATGTCTGAAGTTTAGAGTGTGAAGATGGTCTTTCTTGTTGGAATGATAAAGTTATTAAGTATATAGGCTATTCTGCAACTATTTTCTAACCACATGAGTTTCAAGTGTACTACTTTCTTATTTTATCTATATTTCACATCTGGATCTAATACAAGCATTACATAGAAATGTTTAATAGCTTAAACATTAAATGTTTAATTTCTATAAAGAAATAGCTTTTGGGTTTTTAGTGATTTTCATGTCAATTCTCCTTATTTGTTTGTTTTTATTGCCACCATGATTATAGCTGGGACTAAGTGAATGAACCATGAATCCACTGCACCTGGCAATTATTTCTCCTCTTCCTCCTCCTCTACTTCCTCCACCTCCTCCTCCTCCTCCTCCTCTTTCTCCTCCTCCTTTTTCTTTCCTTTATTTGATAGGACAGAGAGAAATTCAGAGGTAAGGCAGTGACAAAGATAGAGACAAAGACACATACACACACACACACCCTCTCTGAATACTTGCTACACACATACACACACACACACAAACACACACACACACACACACACACACACACCTCTTAATACTTGTTTCACCATGTGTGGCATGTCCCTCCTGGTGATTTGGAGCAGGGGCTCAAACCAAGTCCTTGAGCATGGTAACATTTGTATTTTATCAGGGGCACCACGAACCCAATCTGCCTTTAGATATGATAAATTTTCTTTTTTAAAAAATTTCTTTATTGGGGGATTAACGGTTTATAGTCGCTAGTAAAATACAAGTTTGTACATGCATAACATTTCCCAGTTTTCATATAACAATTCGACACCCCTCTGCCATCATGATCAAGGACCTGAAGATAAATTTTCTTAATTATTCCTATATTTATTAAAATAAAATTTTTCTACCACTTTTAGCACACCTATTTAAAAATTTAGTCTCCTCAAAGGTGTCTTAATTTGCCCACTTATCACTTTTGAGTTTGTATGCTACTTTTACAATCAAGATATATTTTTTAAATCAGTGCTCTCTTTTAAAATGCACTTTGTATCAATTAACTAGTGATTTATATGACTACATTTTACTAGGAGTGTACATAAACACCATTCCCACCACCAAAAGACTGTGACCCATCCCTCTCACCCACTCCCACCCCCCACTGGCCCAGGAAGCTGCATGTCTACCCCTCACCACAGGGTTTTTACTTTGGTGCCCTACTTACAATTTGGTCAGGTCCTGCTTTTAGTTTCCCTTTCAGATCTTCTTACTCAACTTCTGTTGATGAGTGGGATCATCCCATACTCATCTTTATCTTTCTGACTTAGTTCACTTAATATAATTCCTTCTAGCTCTGTCCAAGATGGGTCAGAGAAGGTGGGTTCACTGTTCTTGATAGCTGCATAGTATTCCATTGTGTATATATACCACAGCTTTCTCAGCCACTCATCTATTATGAATTGTGCTGCTATGAACACCTCTTTTTGGTTGGGTGTTATGGAGTCCTTGGGGTATAACCCCAGGAGAGGAATTATGGATCATATGGAAGGTCCATGTCTAGCCTTCTGAGAGTTTTCCAGACTGCTCTCCACAGAGGCTGTACCAATTTACATTCCTACCAGCAATGTAAAAAGGTTCCTCTGTCCCCACAACCTCTCCAGCATTTGTTACTGTTGTCCTTTTTGATGTATGCCATTCTTACAGGAGTGAGGTGGTATCTTACTGTTGTCTTAATTTGCATTTCTCTGACAATCAGTGACCTAGAGCAGTTTTTCATATGTTTGTTAGCCTTTTGGATCTCCTCTGTAGTGAATGTTTTGTTCATATCATCTGCCCATTTTTGGATGTAGTCATTTGCTTTTTTGGTGCTAAGTTTGCTGAGCTCTTTATATATTTTGGTGATTAGTTTCTTTTCTGATGTATGGCATGTGAATTTGGTTTTGGATGCATAATATTTAAACAGAATTTTTCCCCTTTCAGATCTTTAAATATATAGCTTCAGGGGAGCAATTAGTGGCACACCCAGTTAAACTCGGTTCAGTTCTAGTCCTGCTACCCACTCTACGGGTTGGGGGCTTGCTTCACAAGCAGTGAATCAGGTCTAAGGTGTCTATCTTTATTTCTTCCTCTGTATTTCACCTTCCTCTCTCAATTTCTCTCTGTCCTATCCAATAAAACTGGAAAAGGAAGAAGAAGAAGAAGAAGAAGAAGGAGAAGGAGAAGAAGGAGGAGGAGGAGGAGGAGGAGGAGGAGGAGGAGGAGGAGGAGGAGAAGGAGAAGGAGAAGGAGAAGGAGGAGAAGGAGAAAGAGAAGAAGAAGAAAGAAAGAAAAGGAAAAATGGCTGCCAGGAGAATGGTTTCTTAGTACTGCCGTGATAACCCTGGAAGCAATAATAAATAGGTAAATTAATAAATAAATATGCAGCTTCATTTCATTCTGAATTGCACTGTAGGTGATGAGAAGTCCTCTGTTATGTTTATACTTTCCTCTCTGTATGTTTTTTTCTCTCTGGGTTGGTCTAACTTTATCATTTTCTTCTGTTTCATTTCTAATAACCAAAGTAACTTGTGTCATGATATTTTTATTATTGTTGTTGTTGTGGTGGTGGTGGTGGTTGTGGTGGTGGTGGTGGTAAAACTGAGTTATAATGCTACTTTAGTCCTAAGGGTAGCCCCACAAGGACTCAGACAACTCATTCTATCTTTTCTACCCCTCTTTCCATCAGGTTACTGCCATCATGTACTCAATCTAGGGGTTTATATCCATTTTATTTTTCTATGTTTCATTTTTATAATTGCTTGTCAAAAATAGTATGTTTTTCTATTTTCTTATTTTACTTTGCATGATTTCTCCCTATCCACACTGTCAAAACGGCAAAATCTCATCATATTCATATATAAGCAGCATTCCTCTGTGACTATATACCAACTTTGTATCCACTCAGTTGCTGACGTATGGTTGGGTTGTTTCCATATCTTGGCTATTATGTTGCAGTGATCATATAAATGCATACATGTTTTTGAATAAATGTTATACATTATTTGAATAAATAATGAAGAAGTACTTGATCATAAAGAATTCTATATTTAATATTTTGAGGAACCTCCATGCTATTTTCCATAATAATTGTACCACTTTACATTCCCACCAACGTGCACAAAGGTTCCTTTTCTGTACTTTTTTTGCCGATATTAGAAAACAGGTTTTTAAATGCTATTGTCTTAGTATTGTCTCAAACACAAGGATAGCAACATACATGTTTATACTATTATTAAATCAAATACAGTAAAATGTTAAAAAGTAGCAGAGTTATAATATGTGATAAACATCGATAGTTTCCATGGAAAGATTTTAGGAAAATATAGTACTTTTAAAGGAGCACACACACACACAAAAATAAACCTGGTAAAAATGATTCTACTGAAAAGCTAACAGTCACTGGGTTTCCACCAGATATGTGCTCTAGTGTTATTCCTAGCAATTTACCTGAACAGACTTTTGTGATGATAATCTTAGTTTAGAAATACAATACATGGGGGGGGGTGGCACAACAGGTTGAACATGTTACAATGCACAAGGAGCCTGGTTCAACCCCCTCCCTGTCTCCACTTGAAGGGGGAAAGCTTTGCAAGTGGTGAAGTAATGTTGCAGTTGTCTTTCTGTCTCTATGTCCTCTCTGTCTCTCCCTACCCTTTCAATTTCTGGCTATCTCTATCCAATAAGTAAAGATAATAAAAACTAAATAATTAAAAACAAACACAATAATATTCAACAAAGTAAGTCTACCTCACTGAAATCAATATGTTGCAAATCAACACAGGTATATATGCTTTGCTTCACATAAACCTATACAAAATATAAATATATATATCAGTTGTATTTATGAGTACTTCTGGCCATAGAATTGTGAAGGACACAATAAAACTATTTGAAATAGTACCAAAGAGGAGCTTATAGTATTTTTAAAATAAGAAATCCCTTTAAAAAAAAACAGCATAACAGTAAATAATTTTCACAATAGAAATTAATTTCATTTGGAAAACCATTAGATACAGGTAAGTAAAGATTTTATTCAAATAACTAGAAAGACTTTTAGAATAATAAAAAATTTAGGAGGATTAGGAAAAAAATACCTTGGGACTTAAATTCATAGATATAGGTCAGGGAACTTAGCCTGGGGCCATTTTTAACTATCAGGGTGATAAGATTTTTTTTACATTTCCATATCTGCTTTATTTGTATGAATGTGGCTCCTGCACACATGACTGATAAAAGTCCAGAAATATAAACTCAATGTGGCCAGAGTAGAGGGTGAGTCTAGGAAAGAGATAATATTACACACTCTAACTTTATTCTTATAAATTCCTATAAAGTAAATATTTTTTAAAAATACTTTATTATCAATTATTTGCTACTTAATAAGGAATTCCTATATAGTCTATCAAAAGTGAAAGCCAACATCCTAAATGAAAAACTGAAATACAAGATAAAAGATATACATTGTTAAAGTACTTATACTTTAAATATTTATTTATATATTTGCATTAAACATAAGGAAATCCTACAAATACTAAAGACAGTCATGGCAGTGCCTGAGATAAACCCACATCTAAGTAAAGAGGTACATGTAGAATTAGAATTCTGTTTTACATTGCCAGTGAATGCGTAACAAGGAACATGAAAGAAAAGAGGTGAAAGCTTCCTTTATTTGAACTGTTGTTGTGGTGCTTTTTAAATAAAAATTGCCTAAAATGCACATGTCTTATGTCATATAACATCTGAAAATAAATAAAATACATAAAGGAAACACATTCGGGGCAGGAAAACTACTGGCTTCTTTGTAATTGGCTGTTGCCTTGAGTCATTGAAAATTTCTTGCACCGTTTTTTAAAAATGTTCTTCTATTGTGGAATTCAATATTCCTGAAAATATTCCTGAGCCAAGTCACACATTCATGCTTGATCTATTCTCTACAGTGTACCAGCAGACTCTCCACTCTGGCACCAGAACATCCCTATGGTGTATAATAACTGAAAGCAGGTCATTCATGTGTGGAATTGACGAGATTGACGATGTCAAATGCAACTGGGTTTAAAATGAAAATGCTCACATTGTGCTGTTTAGGCTTTAATTGCTGTGAAGACGGTGCTATTAGTCGTATTTTTAGATACTACCCTCTAGCATGGCACAAGATATATAGGTTTTAATATCAGCAATACTTTGAAGTTAAGTAATCACCATCTCCTTTTGCCCTCGCCTAAGGTGCTCATGGAATTCTGAACACAGTTTTGCAGTTAGCCTCACAGTGACCCTATTAAAGGGGAGAACTATGGACATCCAGGAAAAGCTATAAAACAGAGGGAGATGCAGGTTATGAAGAGCTAGTATTGCTTTTCTTTAGCTTCCAAAGCTCTAAGAGTGAAATCTGGCACGATAAGAATGATGGCTGTTATTATAAAGTTTGTTAGGTGTACAGGTATAGCTTTTGATAAAGAAGGTAAATACCTGAAGGTGTTACTAACCCCCAAACTCAAAAGTCTCTTTACAGGTAAAGAACTATGTGAAAATCAGAATTAAATAAGTTTCTTCAATGTTTTCTTCAAAGACATATAACTGCACTCTGATACTTTCATTTTCAGATTCATGCACTACATTAAAATATTAAGATACTTCATTTTATTTTATAATGTATAAATACACAGAGAGAGAGAGAGAGAGAGAGACATACATACACACACACAGAGAGAGAGAGGTGGGGGAGAGAAACAGACATACACACCCTAAATTCCCAGGGTCCTGCAAAATTTAACCTGCTAGTGGACGGGTGGTGGCACACATATTATAGTGTGCAAGGATCCCGGTTTGAGATCCGGTCCCCACCACCTGCAGGGGGAAAGCTTTGTCAGTGGTGAAGTTGATCTGCAGTTGTTTCTCTGTCTCTGCCCCTTTTCTCTCCTGATTTCTGGCTGTCTTTATCCAATAAATAAAGATAATAAAAAATTAACATGCTCATTTTTAGATGAGATCATATGAACTCCACTTGTTCTGGTAGGACATGCCACCCACATTCATGCTATCTCTAATTTATAAAATTTGCATATTTAACTCATATATTTTCTACCTTTTGAGAAAACTTTGGGAAATAAAAGATGTATGCCTAGGCAGAAAAATTCACATAAAATTTTAAAGGTTAGAAGAAAGAAAATCTCAGTTCTGGTTAAAGACTCGGTGGTAATAATAAATGCTGGATTTACAGTTTATTTATATTACATGAAGTGAGAAATACTAAATCTCATAAAATTTAAATCATTTATTCCTGGTTAGCATTTTCAAGAGAAATGTCTATTCTTATCCCCGTATTACTTAGAATCCTTTCAATAATCCCAACTCCACTTCCTCACTTAATCTATGTGCTCAAATTATAACCAAGTACAATTTTGAGTCAATGTAAAAATTGACTAAAAAATTTGAGTCACTTTCTATATACTTGTGATTTTGTGGTACTATCATATCACATCTTTAAATTAATTTAAATGTCTAACCATTGTTTTTTGCTGTAGTATTTATATTAAAGCAACTCCTTTCTTGTTTATGTACTACATGACTTTCTAGAAATGTGAAGAATTACTGTCTTCATATGGGGATTTTGGAACTGTGCTAGCTTTCATAATGCTAGCTTTTATGGAGTCATCAGATACTAGATTTTAAAAGAATAGGCAAGGAATGTGGGAATGTTCAAGACACTTCAGCATTCTAGTCCTTTACTGGCCACAGGTATGTATAACCCATGGCATAATTATTCTGCATGGACAGCAAAGAACTGTAATTCCTCAAACATGGAAAGGTGTCAATGGAGAAAAAGCCCTGGGAGTCAAAGGGCCTGGCCAGTGTCAATTGGTGGCTGATGTGAATAAAGGGATGCATAATTTGCTGGCCATAATTTGCTGGGCATATAATCTGCTGAGATCCTTTTTAGAATGCTACTTAGAAAAGTCCTTGATTTATACACCTTCCCCATATTTGGGAGCTACTCTCTTCCCTGATACAGCTTTCTGGTCCTTTTTCCAGCCATGACATCTCCCCAGACAAAAACTTAGATCCACCTGCATATCAGATGGCAGGCTCAGGAAGAAAAAAAAAAAAGACTACTAACTATCTACAAAATGGAAACAGAGACTCCCCCAACTCTTCATCTGAACTATTCCAGCCTTTAAGTTCATGATTAGTTAATAATTTTTTTGGCTCTATATGTTAACTCTTTTTTTTTCTCAGCCATCAGGTTCCAGATGCTAACATGATGCTAACTGAACTTCTCTGGGCAGATGACCCCACCAAGGTGTCCTAGAGCCCTGCTTCCCCAGAACCCCGCCCCACTAGGGAATTAGAGAGATAGGCTGGGAGTATGGATTGACCTGCCAACACCCATGGTCAGCGGGGAAGAAAATACAGAAGCCAGACCTCCTGCCTTCTGTACCCCATGATAATCCTGGGTTCATACTCCCAGCGATAACCCCGCAGACAAAAAAAAAATCATTTGACTGCTCTTGATAACTAACTAAAAGGCAGAGGATCCAATGGAAGGGGCTTCCCTATTTAGTATCCAAGTTCAAGTGAGTATGTGTGAACCATGCTGGGCCTCTTAGAATCTTACTCCTGTGTCTGAGGCTATGAATCACCCTGTCACAACAGCTGTATTGCCAAGTGGTAAGTCATTCTTTTTGAATAAAAACTTATCATGGACACAGCCTTTCCTCAGATGCCACCTTTGCCCAAACTGTGCATGACTTAAGGTACTGTCAAGCTTTCAAGGTAAAGGATTAACTCCACATCATTCTTCTTCGTCACGCTTTGTAGATTAAATTTATATCCTATAACAGTCATTGTTTTTGATTTTCACAACCCTTTCCCTGATCTCTCTTATTTAGGTATAATGAAGCAGGAAATTTGGTGAACTGGCTTTAAAAATAGTAATACTATAAAGACAAAATTTAATAATCAAATTTCTACCTCTAGTTTAGAAAATACTAGACCAGCTTTAGGTTGTGCTTTAATCCCTCAATCTTCAGATGTCCATCACAAGCTTAAATGGCTTTCTGGGTATCTGCCTGACTGGTTCCAAGTCAGAGGTCCCCAGGGCACCTTTATCAGGTTCAAATACTTGATTAGTACTGCTCATAATTGGTTAGAACTGCACACAGCACTCATGAAGCCCATTTACTCACTAGAATGTTGACTTATTACAAAGGTTGTAACTCAGAGAAGGCTGATAGAAGAAATGCACAGGGTGTGGTTTGGGGAAAGAGCTCAAAATTCCACACTTTTTGCAAGCATGCCATTTTCTTCAATCCCCATGTATTCACCAGCCAAGACACCCAGAGACACCCACTGAAGGTCATCTGTTGAGTTTTAATGGAAGTTTGCATTATTTAGACATGATTGATTAAATCACTGGCCATAGCTGATTGAACTCAATTTCCAGCCTTTCTTTCCCCTCCCTCCTGTCTTGAAGATGGGACTGTGAATGACAACTTTCTAATGATATTGTTGACTTTTCAAGGACTCAGGGTCAACCCTCCACTGATTCCAACACGTTTTGGACATTTGAAAGGCTAAATGTATATATCACTATAAGTCATAATATCACAATTATATTTTGTAATAAAGAAATTAAGACAAAACTGACAAGATCATACATCTTATAAAAGGCATAGAAGAAGAAGGAGGAGGAGAAGAAGAAAGAGAAAAGAAATTGTCTTCACTGGGGCTTCAATGCTTTACACAGTGACAATTCTGAAGTTAGTCTTATAAAATTAAATTTATAAGTATCAAGAAAAAATTGATTAAATGATTAACAGTGTATTTCATCTTGATAATTTTACTTAAATTACAGATTTAGATCAATTGCTTTATAATAATTTTACACTGAAATCACAAAACTGTCAATAATCAATAACCCTGATTGAGTTGAACTTTAGTAAGTTCAAGCATTTTAAGTAAATAAAAAGCCAAATATGCATTTTATGTTAAAATGTGCATTAACAAAACCTTTGGTTGCAAATACTTATATACAGAACTGTAATTTTTCTGGTGCCAATGAATCTTAAATCTCTTATTAAGACAACTTCCTCTCGCTTTAAGAATGTTACTAGTAAGAACATTTTGAAATAAAGATTATGACTGGCTTGGATCTTTCATGTAACTTCCTAGAGCATACAAACAGCCATTACAATCCAGATCAGTAACATTTTATTAACTTAGTAGAGAAATTATTCTTGGGGTTTTGAAACATGCAGTCCAAGTTCCTGGTGTGACTGCTGGTGGTGGTGATGACAGTTGATAAAATTCCTCTCCATCATAATAGTGGTAACAGTTGTATTTGTAAAATTGACAAAAACTAGATACAATGAAGATAGTACATTTTATTGTCTATAAGCAATTTCTCAATAAATCTAGAATTGTTAAGCGGGCAGTGACATTTCTTATTCTTTCTCCCAGATAAGATTAAGAGAGATACTACAGAGAGATAAAAGAGACTTCCCTGAGATAAAAGAGACTTCCCAGAGATATATTGCAGGATTCCAAATCACTGGAAAACATAGCACCACTCTGATAAGATTGCCCTGTATTAAAAGATTTCAGAGAATAGAATTTTCTCCCTGGAAATTTGGCATCTAATACCCACCCACATTTTTTTAATCAGGTAAGCTGGAAACACAGAAGTATTTAGTGGAAGACAGTAGAGGATGGGGCTAGTTCAACTTTCTCAATCTCAGAGAATTGTTTCTTTCATTTATATAATTTTAGGAGCCTGCAAAGGAATAATGGTAATAATTTGCAGTTAGGCTATGAAGGGGTTCTTACGACAAATGTTATCCTTTTAGCACCTCTATACTTTCCTCCACATTCAGTTTCCCATAGTAGCAGAAGCTAAGGCTGACAAGGAAGAGGAGTATCAGAAAACAGACCAGGGGAGGGGGCTATATGGTGAGAAGAAGAGAAACTAATGGAAAGGAACAGTTCTTAATTGTGCTTTGACTCCTCTTACAAGCAGCATGCTTTATTGGAGAGCTGCTAAGGGATCTGTGGTGTTTAATTTCCTCACATTTCTGAGAATTGAATCTAATGGGTAAGGCTTGATTAACATAGTTTAGTATGGATTATTTTTATATTTTATTTTTTTGTCTTTCCTGACCTGTAAGAGAGACTGAACTTACAGTCAAATCTAAGCAGGTATTTTTGTTAAAACAAATATTCTTGGCCATCTACCTGTCAAGGGAACAAATCCAAGTGTAGGTCATGACTTAGACTCCTGCTTTCTTCAGGTAGGAGAACAGATGTCTAGCCTCAGCTTGGCTAAGATCTGAGTCAACATGAGGGGTGGAGAAGTTTTCCCTTTATCCTTTTATTTTTCATTTATTATCTCCCTGTAACTGAGTTGGACCCTGAATACAACTCTATATTATATTTCATTAACATAATTACTATTATTTACTATTACTTTACAAAATTATATTTCAGGAATATTCTCATAAGCAAAATTATGTGGTCAAGTCATCATACTTTCCACCAAGTTTTCACATTATGTATTTTTATAAAAGAGTAAGTGAAAAAATATACAGATGGATAAAAGTCATGCAAAACTAATATTTAGAAATGAGTACAAAGGACATGGTAATTGTCACTGCATTCTATGCTTAGCTGTGAATCTTTGGTGGTCTCAGCAAAACACCTGTAGGAACTGGAGATAGTGCTAAATGAGTTACTATAACCAAATCAACATTTAGCTATTTTTTAATGTGTGCGTTGAGTTTCTAACAATCACATGAAAATTTTCACAAATTATTTTCCTTGGCAGTTATTGCTCTATAGAAATACTTAAGCATTACTTGGCCCTAAAGAGAGGAGAAAATTACTTTTGAGAGAAGCCCATCTAAATTCTAATGCAAATACCATTATTAACTAATGACAAGTCTATAAGCAAGTTTTTTTTAATCCTCTCTGTTCCTTGGTTTTATTCATCTATAAAATGGAGCTTATAAAACCTACAAGTTGATTTAAAAATTAGAGTGACTTAGAGTTCTTAGAAAATAATCCAGGGGGCGTCGGGCGGTAGCGCAGCGGGTTCAGCACAAAGCTCAAGGACTGGCGGAAGGATCCTGGTTTAAACCCCCGACTCCCCACCTGCAGGGGAGTCGCTTCACAGGTGGTGAAGCAGGTCTGCAGGTGTCTGTCTTTCTCTACACCTCTCTGTCTCCCCTCCTCTCTCGGTTTCTCTTTGTCCTATCCAACAACGATATCAACAACAATAATAATAACCACAACAAGGCTAAAACAACAAGGGCAACAAAAGGGAAAAAAATAGCCTCCAGGAGCAGTGGATTCACGAGCCCCAGCAATAACCCTGGAGGCAAAAGAGAAAAGAAAAAGAATCCAGGAACTATACAACTGAAATATGTTATACATCTTAGTCTTTCCAATAGTTCAAGATTTGTGCTCCAAGTATGTTCCCAGAGTGTAAAGAGAAAATTTATCTGGCTTCCTCAACACTTCATACCCTGCAACAGAGAATGGTTATGGCCTAGTACAAAATGAAAGTGGAAAACAAACAAGAGCATCCTTTTTTCCCCACTGTGGGCAGTTCATCACAGTAAGTCTAGGTTTGACCACTCTTCTTTTATACCCTTAGTATGAGTATCTAAAAAACTGAAGTGGTCATATAAATATCAATAGGTGTGTTTTAAAGTCTTTTCAACAGTGATTGTCTTAAATTTAATGTATCTTTTTTGGTAGAGTTTTCTATTTTATGTTTCAAAACACTGATCTAAAATTGCTCTCAATGTACTGATCATGCATATTCTATCCACATAACACATAGATGTACAGTGGTTTTATTCTTTTTCAAAACCCGCTATGCATTAGGAATATTAATCCAACTTGCTTCTTTAGTTGAGATAAGAATCAGGTATACTAATAAGAAAATTTGGAAATAATTTAGTAATTTACAGGTATCTGCACATTTTGCGCTTCTCTGGTAGCCTATGATAAATTTAACTCACAGTATAGAAGAAGATGAAAGATGACAGTTGCTCTCTTCAACACATTCCTATCTATCTGGGACAATAAAATGTTTGCAGCATGTGAGTCGGGCTGTAGCACAGCGGGTTAAGCGCAGGTGGCGCAAAACACAAGGACCGGCATAAGGATCCCGGTTCGAACCCCGGCTCCCCACCTGCAGGGGAGTCGCTTCACAGGCGGTGAAGCAGGTCTGCAGGTGTCTATCTTTCTCTCCCCCTCTCTGTCTTCCCCTCCTCTCTCCGTTTCTCTCTGTCCTATCCAACAATGACGACAACAACAATAATAACTACAACAATAAAACAACAAGGGCAACAAAAGGGAATAAATAAATAAAATAAAATAAAAATATTTAAAAAAATAATAAAATAAAATAAATAAAAAATAAAATGTTTGCAGCATGTCCAAGTTGTAACCATATCTTGAAAGATAGTTTAGAGGCAATTATTTTTAACCCAGATCAATTTCACAATTGAGATAAAGATATAGGCAATGTGTCTAATAAAACTGTCTACAATGATGAAAGAATCTGTATCTGTGTTCTATAATAGTCACCACTAGCCACATGTGACTAACGAACACTTAAAAATATGAAATATTGTCAGTATGAGAGAGAAACCGGGCTTTTATTTTTATTTCAAGTAAAACTTAAGTAGGCAGGCATGACTAGTGGTTTTATATTAGATGGCAAAGTACTATATCTATTTGTATTTCAATTTCATGAAACCAAAGTACCCAAGAATGTCGTCCATTGAGCCTTTTCACTAAAGTATAGACAACTGGAAAACAGGTAAGTATCTAATTGCTTTTTAACTACTGAGAAGACAAAGGCCATTGTTAATAAAATACAAACCAGCTAGAAGGAATTATGTTAAATGAACTAAGTCAGAAAGATAAAGACTAGTATGGGATGGTCCCAATCATAAACAAGTTGAGAAAGAAGAACAGAAAGAGAAACTCAAAGCAGGATTTGACTGAATTTGGAGTAGGACGCCAAAGTAAAAACCCTGGGTTGAGGGTGAGGGTGGATGTTCCGCTTCATGGGGGGTGGTAGGGTAGGATAGGACACAATGTTTTGGTGGTGAGATGGTATTTATATACACTCCTATTAATTTGTAGTCATATAAAATTCAAAAATAAAGAAATTTAAAAAATAAAAATAAATAAAATACACACCAAATGTACATTCATTCTTTGCCTACTCTGCATTGGACATAAACACAAATTAGAAGTAAATGTAGATATAATATATAAACCTTGACCCAAAAAGCATACCAGTGATGAAACAAAACAGCTACAATGCAGACTAAGTATCAAAACCATATATTCATTGATAATGGAATGTAGAATAAAAAAATTAATTTCCCATTAAATTTGTATGATTAGTATCACCTAGGGAAAAGTTAAAAGGCAAAAATATTTATACGACCTGAAGAGAAACATGAATATGCATGGGGAAAGCTGAATATTCAGGACAGCCTATGATTCCTATGGTTTAATCCTTTACTAAGCTGTAATACTCTATAGCATATTGCTACCTCTTTTCCCAGTGATCTTTGATCATTTGACATACAAAGAAAGCACTGCTTTTGGTAAACACTTATTTTAGGCTTAAGCATTAATGCTATTTATTCTTACCAGTAAAAGAATATCTTATTTTTAAGTAAAATAAACATACAAAAATTAATTTGAAAAGATAAGCATTTTAAATATACACAGCTCCAACAAACCAAAGGAATCTTTAAGCAATATTTATTTAGTGTGTGCTTATATATGTAATGTAATCATATATAAATATACGGATATAAATAGTTTTTATTGAAGTATGCTTTATGTACATTAAAATCCACCCACTGTGAGAGAACAGTTCAGTTCAATGGTCTTTTTTTCAAGGAAATTTACACAGTTGTGAAAGTATTACAACAATCTCAGCTTAGAACTTTTCAATGACCCCAGATTAGTTATGACTTTGATTAGTTTTACAGTCCCCACAACTACTACCACTGCTCTCTTACCTCAGGTAAGAAGATCTTGATTTAACATCTCTGCATTTATATTTTGGGAAATTTTTATAGCTTCCAAAGTTAATGTAAGTTTAGAGAGTGCTTTGGAGTTATACCCTAATATCTTACTGTAACTAACACTGTACTAGTTGATTCAGAAAATCTGAAACTTTAAAAGATTCTCACCAGCTAAGAGGAGAAAGGGGAAATTGTGAATGAGAACAGGATTGTTGCCTGGGATTTTTCATCCTCATCCTAGACAATGAAATCAACTTCACTATTTGTAAAGTCATCCTTGACTGTGATGACTAATTGCTACAAATAGCTTTTGTTCAGAGGATACTACCCAGATTCACAAACAAATATCTCACTATAGGAGACTGTCCTTCTCTACTCTTGTCTATAGCCTTAGCAATTTCATCATGCTGAGTCAATAAGTAGGCAGCAGGAGGACAAGGTGGGAAACAATGGTTTCCCAGAGACTGTGCTGTTTTCTCAGAATGAATTTTCTGGAAGCTAGAGTGCTTTTTTTGATAGAGTCTTTTTTAAAAGCACTGATTACTAACACTCCCATACATGCATGCACAGACATAAAAAGTCAAGTGACCCTTATATAAGACTAGGGATTTAAAGTTCACCTGGGATTAATTTTTCTTCTCTTCTTTTATTCCCTGCTAAATAAAAGCATGTGAAATATGTCAGACTGGTGTTTCCTACTGTGAATTTCTTCTTTGCATTATTTTTTAAATCTTTTGAGGAGTGAGGAGAAAGTCATGATCAGTGATTTGTGATTTAGCTCCATTTTGATTAATGAGGATTTAAGCTACAATTTTTGCATTATGAATTAAATGTCACAGTTCATTAGTGTAAAGCTAATTCCGTCCATTCTAAGTTTATAACCATGTTTCTGATATTAAATCCTTTCCTCAGGATTTATTAACTTGGCATCAGGATGCCCCAAGTGTATCTTTTTTCAATTAAAGAAGAATATATCAAATCATAACTTTTTCAGTTGCATTAATGTTCAAGAAACAGGTGTGAGCTAGAGAAGCAAAATGATCTCTAACTCTTAATTCTAATGACTTTAGAAATAACTTGGAATGCAAGACGTTAGAAATTAGCAGGCATAAACAAGCTTTTCCTGGTGCTTATGAAAAGACATGCATATTGTTTTCTGTACCTCTCCAAACAGCTATAAATTTAATGGAGATACATTATACTTTTCTATGTGCTTATTATACTTTGTACTTTGCCTTTACTCAGTCTGTGAACTTGCGATTATGCCAGAAATGTTCATTACTTATTGTCTTTGTATTAAATGGCATCCCTTTACTAAGGTGATTATAATTGTACTTTTTTATATAATTAAAAGTTTAGGTCAGTGAGAAAACTTTGAATATTCTAACGTAACTGACTCATACAATGTGTCTAATCTGTGTGAATAAATAGGAAACGATAAAGGATACATATAGCAACTATCAAAGAAACATTATTTTGAAGGGGAAAAAAAGGAAATCTATTGATTCCTATCATGCTCTTATACTCCTCGGGAAAAAAATTCCAAATATTTTTTTTTTAATTTACTTTCTTCAGCTACTCATTTCACTTTCTCTCTAAACCTCTTTTCAGGCAAACTTTCATCATAAATTCATTAATTCAGTTCGTCAAAATTTTCTTTCCTGATAAATTCAACAGACAATTTTAAAACCCTGTCTTACTCTTTTTGTACTTCTCACAAATGATCATTCCTTCATAACTGAAGCCCCTCTTTTTTTTTTATTCTACTTCTTTTCCGGACCAATACTCTTGTCTTATTTTCTTTTAATAACATGCTATTTCTTTTAAGTGAACTTCATTCTTATGTATCTATTTATTTCTAGTCTCAAAACTTTGATTACTGGAGAAAATCAATCTTAGCCCTCTCAATTTATCTTTAATAATTTGTCATATCTTATTGATACACACAGTCTATAATAATATTACATATTGTTACAAGTTGAGTTTTAGAGTTCACCAAATCCACATTTTAAAGCAAATCATTTTAGGCCAAATCTATTTTTCTTGCTGGAGATATCACACACTAAGTAGCTAAACCAAGAGGAAAAACAATCGCTTATATGAGTTGTAAACTTTGTGGAAGTACATTTGCTTTTCAATGTGTTGGTTACATTTTATGGCATGATTACAGATGTAATGACTTAAGTTACAGTGAGTTTATATTTGAGGTCTAGGTCCCTACTGTGATGATTGGTGACCTGAAATCTGGACACAGATAAGAACATATGAAGAAAACCAGATTAAGGAAAAGGGAGGGAGTACTAGGAGGTCCATCTATAGACCAAGGACTATAAATATTCCCAGCAAATCACCAGAAGCTAGAGGAGAGGAATGAAATAGGTTCTTATACTTCCTCAGAAGAAGCTACCCTTACTGATAAACACATTGATTGCTAACTTCTTTCCTCTGGAACTGTGATACAGTATTTTTTCCTCCCATTTAAGCTATTCAGTTTTTAGTACTAGATTTTGGAAGCATTAGCAAGCAAATATACATTTGATCTGAAGTTATATAACCTAAATGCTATCCTCCTCTTACAATGTCAGTTGTCTACTTACTTGCTAGTTAGTATCACCATTTGACCTCTTGATTCCTTGATTTCCATCCTCAACTGGCTCCTCTGGTTATTCACATCATACTAAATCACACTAAATTTTCGAAGTAATACTTTTTCTTAGTACTCACATCTAAGATGTCAAGATGCGTCTCAGGTAGTAACTCCTGAAGTCAGTTTCAATACAAGAATTCTTCACAGCTGCACCTCCACCATTACTTCTGCTAATGACATTCAATATCATCTTGTCCCCATGCACTGGTTTTGTACCTAGATTACCAAAACAATGATATTATTAATAAAATTTAACATTTAATTTGCATTGAGACAAACCAAACCAATTTTAAGTATTAGTGAATGGGAAATAACCCCTTATTAACAAAAAATGATATGTAGTTCCTGTACTAGTATCCAGAACTTCATCACTCCAGTCTGATTCTTTCAAAGGGGGAGGGGCAAATAAAGGGAAAGACACCACAGAGGACCTAATATACTTCCAATGAGAAAAGGCCAGTATTGAAGCTGAGTCGCATGCAAAGTGAGGCAGTCACATTATTTTATAGCCCCACAAATTTGCACTTTTATATGACATATAGTAAGATTTAGAAATAAGAACACATAGGGTGAAATATAGTAAACACACTGAGTAGATTCATGAGTCAATAATAAAGTAAGTCTTCCTGGATAAATGTCATATGTTGAGGCTATGCTAGACACTAAAAGAGAAGCATACATTATGTCCATTAGTTGGATAATTTGGGATGTAGTTATAAAAGAGAGGAATCATTTCTGAACTAGATTATCATTTAGGAAGTTGATTTTCACTGTGTAACAAGGCCTGACCAAGGTATCAAGAGTTTGTGCATTTTCTTTCTAGTACGTTATAAAACATTTCTTTATGGTCAATTTAACAGAAAACTGCTAACAGACACAATCTTACATGACAATGTTTTTTATTAACTAATGGATATGAATAATAAGAAAATATAAATAATAGTATGTGTGTTTTCTGGGAAAACAATTGGTTGTCTTTAAAAAAAATCACATTATTGATTTCTCCAAGTCAATAAAGTAAAACAAATGGTGACCTTTCTTCATTTAACAGTTCAAAATTATTGGTTGCATACTAAAGGAAACTGACTGGGAATGTGCCACTATATTAATCTTATTTATAGTATCTTAGAGCTTTAAAGCAACCATTAAAAGGTCAAAACACATTTGAAAATCACTGGTAGTTTCAAAATTAGATGAGAAATGTGATGTCCCATTTTTTATATGTCTACAAGAGAATACTGGTGATTTATATGTAACTTTTATCTTGCTTAAATTAATGGGACTTATAAGAATAATGAGGTATTAAAGTGCAAGAATTTAAGAAATATAATGACTGTACTTTATATAGTCTAGTTTTGATGCTATTTTTCGATGTGTAATTCAACATTTTCACTAAACACACATTTGAAACCAACATTCAAGAATCTCAGTGAGGTTTTCAAACTCTCCCTACATAATGTTCCTATGTCACTTAAATATACCTGTTAGTCACTTGTAAAATATTCTTTATAGTCTTACCATGTGAATTTGTATACCAAAGAACTATACTTTTTCTTGTTCCAAATTTCACAGGAATTAAATAGAATGTAACATTTAATATGACCTGATTTTATGTTTGCAGAGATTATTTTTAATGTTAAGAAGATGTACAAAAGCCAAAAGGTATATAAAAGCATGTTAATTGTCAGAAATTATTAAAAAATGCAAATCAAATTCATAGTGTGATATCACTGTGTATCTTGTGAGTGACAACCATCAAAAAGATAAGCAATAAGTTAACAAGTGCCTAGGAATTGGTGCAGTGCATCGGACTCTCATAGATGCGGAGTTCTATATTTGAACCTCAGCATCACATGTGACAGCGTAATTCTGATTCTTGTCTCCTCTCTTATTTCATATATTTATTTATGAAGAACAACAAGTGTTGCTGAGGATGTGCAATATTCACTAGAATATAAACTGGTACAAACACTATGAAAATTCCTCAAAAAATTAAAAGTTAGATTACTATATGACCCAGCACTGATTATCTATCTAGAGGCAACATCATCAGAATGTCAATTAAGTGGGGGCCAGGTGGCAGCACACTGGGTTTAGCACACATAGTGTGAAGCCCAAGGACCCTTATAAAGGATACCAGTTGGAGCAGGTATCTATCTTTCTCTCTCTCTATCTCCCCTCCTCTCTCAATTTCTCACCTATCCAACAACAATAATTCAAAAAAGATTGCTGATGGGAGCAGTGGATTTGTAGCACAGGCACGGAGCCCCAACCTGTAGGCAAAAGAAAAAGAAAAAAAAAAAAGAATGTCAAAAGTTATCTGTTCTAGGTCTATTGCAGCATTATTTATAGTAATCAAGATAAAAAAGCAATGAAGTGGTCATGTGAAAAATTAAATAAGTCAAACAGAGAAAGACAAATGTTATATATTTTATATTTGAAATGTAAAAATGATGAACTCCTAGAAATAGATAACAGAATGACTGTTTCCATAATTGGGGAAGGGCTAACCAGGAGTTACTGATAATTACATCTGGTGTGTGGCAAGAACATTTCAAGTCTACTTGCATAATATCTTTCAATTATGCTGTATTACAGGACCCCAAAAATTCTTTCTTTGTGACTGGAAGTTTTATCCTTTTATCAGTAACTCCTGGTCAGCCCTTCCCCAATTATGGAAACAGTCTGAATATACTCTTACGCCTACCCCCCCCCCCGCCTTTTTTTTTATTGCCACTAGTGTGATTACTGGGGCTCAGTGCCAGCACTACAAATCCACCACTCCTGGTGGCCAATTTTTCCTTTTTTTTTTTCTAAGTTTTGTTAGATAGGACAGAAATAAATTGAGAGAGGTGAGGGAGGGAGAGAGAGGGAGAGAAAAATAAACACCTGCAGACCTACTTCATAGCTCTTGAAGTGGACTCCTGTAGGTAGGGAGTGGGGGCTCAAACCCTGGTCCTTGAGATTGTTAATATACATGTTTAACCAGGAGCACCACAGCCTGGCTAACCACCTCCCCCCCTTTTTAAATACTCAACTTTATACATCCTTTATTGTTATAGGGTTAATCTTAAAAACCATGAAGTTGCTTTAAAATGTATTCTGATCATTTTAATAATTTATAAGGGCATCCCCCTTTTCTTATTTTCTCTGCAGTTTTGTGCTTACTTTTTTGTTTGTTTCCTGCTTGATTTTGATTTTGTCTCATTACTTTTTAGAATTAATTTTTTTTCTTGATCTTGGTCTTCTGTTTAACTGAAGGGGCTTTTATTTCCTATTTCCTCTATTCATCTGAGGATTGAACCCTTATCTGAGTCGTTTCTAAGAAGATTTTGTGGAGAATCAAACAGTATGCCACCTCTAAAATATATCTTTGGCATAACACTGATTTGTAATATTATATTTCATTGAGTTTGGAAAATTGAGACTTTTTCTTAGCAAATACTTCTATTACATTTTTTTCTTCTCTACCTCCAATTAGACAAACTTTCATCTTCTCAGTATTTCCTCTTTATTTAAAAATTCCTGTACTTCCCAAATATGTCTACTCATATTTTATTCTGATTATTCTAACATGTAATTTGACTTTTTTAGTTTCTGTGACTTTTTCAAATGTTTATTCTTGTCCACTGGTAGAATTTTTTTTCTGTCTTTCAAAGCTACAGTTATAATGGTGTTATTTTTTAAAATAGATTTCTACTTTTCCTCTGGCAGAAACAACTATCACTTTTATTATTCTGAATATTCTAAGCACACCAATGTAAAGTCTTAGCCTATCATTTCATTATGTCGAACTCTGAAAGATGTTCTTCTTTGTTTTTGGTTGGTTTGGTATTTGCTATTTCTTACTTATATTGCTTGGGATGCATTGGATCGACCTTCTCGTGGTGCATCCCGTGAGTACCCATTCATTGGGGAAACTGACGATCCTTCCTAGCCGACTGACTCCACATGGATCCCAGTCACTTTCAAAGCCAGCAACAAACAGCTCCTGACAGCTTTCAACCTGACCTGTTGACTGGCTAAAGAAGAAGGGCAAACACTAGAAGAAGAACTTATATTGCTATCTTCCTTTGTGTCTGGTTAGGTTGTAAAGCTGTCATATATTATATTTTAAAACTATATTTACAATAACTTGAAAACTAACTATTTTTATTTTTTTTTATTTTACCCCAAAGAGTAAGTACACCGAATACCTTCAGGTAGCTAGGAGCTATACAAATCTAGCTAAATAAGGGCCAGGTGGTGGCACATCTGGTTAAATTCATGCCTTACTATGCACAAGATTCCATATTGAAGTCCCAGCCTCCAATTTATAGGGGGAAAGCTTCACAAATAGTGAAACAGTACTACTCTCTCATCCTCTCCCTCCCTCTCCCTCTCTCTCCCTCTCTCTCCCTCTCTCTCCCTCTCCCTCTCTCTTAATTTTTTAATCGGGTGACTTCGTAGTTTTCAGCATTTAGGTTTTTTTTTTTATGTCTCTCACCGCTCCTCAACGCCCCCACCCCCAGTGAAGCTGAACATCTACCTACAGCCTCCACCCAGAGATTTTTACTTTGGTGCCATACTCTAGACTCAGTCAGATTCTGCTTTTATTTTTGTATTAATTTATTTTTATTGGGGGATTAATGTTTTACAGTCAACAGTAAATACAATAGTTTGCACATGCATAACATTTCCCAATTTTCCACAAAACAACACAATCCCCACTAGGTCCTCTGCCATCAAGTTCTAGGACCTCACTACCCCCCCCCCCCCTTTCTCAGAGTCCTATTTTGGTACAATACACCAAACTCAGTCCAAGTTCGGCTTTGTATTTTCTTATTTTTCAACTTCTTTTCTTTTTTTGCCTCCAGGATTATCATTGGGGCTCAGTACCAGCATATGAATCCCTCCATTCTTGGAGCACGTTTTTTTCTATTTTATTTGATGGGACAGAGAGAAATTGAGAGGGGAAGGGGAGGTAGAGAGGGAGAGAGAAAGAGATGCCTGAAGACCTGCTTTGCTGCTTGTGAAGCATCTTCCCTGCAGGTGGGGAGCCTGGGCTCACACCCTGCACTGGTCCTTATGTTTCATAATATGTGTGTTTAGCCAGGAGCGCCACCACCTGGCCCCCTCTTTGCCTCTCTATCCCCCTTTCCTTTCAATTTCTCACTGTCCTATCAAAATAAATAACTAAATAAATTTACAAACAAACAAACAAAACCTAACTAAACTTCAGTTGTGAATTATAAAATGAAATGATTCACAACAAACCGAAATTGCCTTCAATGCTACAATTTTAACACATATATTTTTTCCTCCAGGGTTATTGCTGGGGCTCAGTGCCTGCATCACAAATCCACTGCTCCTGGAGACTTTTTTTCCCTTTTATGTTGCCCTTGTTTTTTATCGTTGTTGTGATTATTATTGTTGTTGTTATTGATGTCCTTATTGTTGGATAGGACAGAGAGCAATGGAGAGAGGAGGGGAAGACACAGAGGGGGAAACAAAGATAGATACCTGGAGACCTGCTTCACCTGCAGATGGGGACCCAGGGGCTAGAACCCAGATCCTTAAGCTGGTCCTTGCGCTTTGCGCCATGTGCTCTTAACCCACTGCGCTACCTCTCAACCCCCTATAATTTTAAATTTAAGTAAAAATCAGTGATCCAGGTCTTCCTATACTCTCTTGAGAGTGAAGGATAGAAATTGTGCAGCAACTCATCCTTATTCCTGAATAAAAGTAGGATTAGTGAATATACATCTGGTTCTTCATTCTGGTTCCAGTTTCTGTTGCTCTTAAAATATGGTCTTTTAAACAAAATATAACAAAGCAGAAGACACTCACTGTAGGAGTCAAACAAGGGTGCCTCTCTAACATTACATTCTTCCTGCTGGAAAGATATTTGCTATTCCATTGGTTCCCTATGAGGTTCATTTAACACTATGCAGCAAATCTCTTTATGTCCAGAAAAAAAGATATGCACAGCTCTAGGCATATTCCTTGAATAGAAAGATTGATAATAGTTTAGGATTTGCAACTTAATGGAGTAAGACTTATACCACAATACCCTTAACTGAGAACTACATCTACATCAAAATGGTTTTTTCTTAAAGGGTTCTTCTTCATATGGTAACAAGCTTCATTACTTTCAAATTTTGATTTCAGGAACTTTGCAAGGAAAATAAAAAGATCACAAGCTACACTTGACATTGCAACACTCTTTAAAAGGAAGAAAAATGTTTTACTGAGGGATGCCCATGATACCAAAAGACCAATTTGTTACTTTATTGAGTATCCATTTCTGAGCATTGTAAGTGTTTTCCACATAGGAGAGTAGTTGTCATTTTTATTTTGTCTGTTTGGGGCTGGGTGGTGGTGTACCTAGTTGAGTGCACATGTTACAATGTGTAAGCACCTGGGTTCAAGCCCTGGGTTTTACCTGAAGGGGGAAAGCTTTGTTAATGGTGAAGCAATATTGTAGGTGTCTCCCTGTCTCCCTGTTACTTCCCCTCTCTTGATTTCTGGCTGTCTCTATCCAATAAATAAAGATTAAAAAAGAACATCAAATAAAAGAGAGTCTCAAGAAAGTCCAATGACTGCCAGGGAAGCTTTCCTACTATCTTCTATTTATTAGCGGTAGAGCAGCCTTCCCAACTCATACAGAAGGGTGTCCATCTGATTTTCAAAGGTCTCCAAGAAAGACATAGCATTGCCACCCCTCAGAAACCTTTTCCATATTCCCCGAGTTCAACTGGGACCCTGAATACAATCTGTTCACCAACTGCTACCGCTTCCCACTGATCTGGCCAGAAATGCACTGGCTATTTTTCATTTCAGCAGAACTCACTCCTTAATCATTTCTAGAACAGCAAAGGGCGCTTTGGAAATTCCCTGTCTAATCTCAGTTGCCACATTTAAATGCATGTAATTCCAATGCACTGAAGAGGTTACAAAGTATCCATAAAATGATCATTAAGTCTATTTCACACTATGTGTAATTACAAACCTTCTCACAGTGAGTATAAGATTGAAAATAAACTTTTTTACTTTGATTTCTATGAGAATGTCAGGTTTCACTCCAGTCTAGCTCTATTCCTGGCTGCAGATTTATCTAATATGATTATTCTCAACATTTTATTGCTTGTATTTAGGGAAAAAAAGTCATTTATGATTTGCATTTTAGAAATATAAATTAAATTATTTTAAGCAGCTATAGATTTTTAAAGATTTATTTATTTCAATGAAAAAGCAAAGAGAAGGGGGATTCCGGAAGATGGCAGACTGAGAAGCTGCTAGTGGCTTGAACTCCAACAACATCTACTGGAAACGCCACCAGGTTCCAGATGCCATCAGGATGCCGGCCAGGCTTCCCTGGACTGAAGACCCCAACAATGTGTCCTGGAGCTCCGCTTCCCCAGAGACCCACCCTACTAGAGAGAGGCAGACTGGGAGTATGGACCGACCAGTGAAAGTTCATGTTCAGCGAGGAAGCAATAACAGAAGCCAGACCTTCCACCTGCTGCAACCTACAATGATCCTGGGTCCATGCTCCCAGAGGGATAGAGAATAGGAAAGCTATCAGGGGAGGGGATGGGATATGGAGATTGGGTGGTGGGAATTATGTGGAGTTGTACCCCTCCTATCCTATGGTTTTGTTAATTCATCCTTTCTTAAATAAAAAATAAATTTAAAAAAAAAAGAAAAAGAGACAAGAACAGTGCTCAGCTCTGTTTTATTGTGGGACCTGGGATTCAACCTAGGACCTTGGAGCCTTAGGCATACTAACACTGAGCTCTAACAATTTGAGCTATTTTCCTGCCCCAGTTATATAGTCTTAAAACAATTGTTTTATTGTGAAAAACAAGATATAATTTGTTATAAAATTCAGAGAGACAACTTCAAAGATTCTCCAAAATATATAATACATTAAATCTCAAAAGGAGAGGGAATGGTAGAACACTGATCACAAATTGAAATTTGTGAACTTTCTGTTTTACTCTTAGTATAACTTCTTTACCCAATAGATGGCAAAACATGTTTTTTTTTAATTTTATTTTTTTAATATTTCTTTAAAAATATTTTATTTATTATAGGATAGAGACAGAAAGAAATTTGGAGATAAGAGAAATCCGGAGGAGGGGGAGATAGAAATGGAGAGAGACATAGAGACACAACTGCAGCCCTGGTTCACCACTTGTGAAGCTTTCCCTCTGCAGGTGGGGGCCAGGGGATTGAACATGGGTCCTTGCACAGTGTGATGTGACTGCTTAAGCAGGTGCGCCACCACCTGGCTCCTCCAGTTTGTTTTATTTTTATTTTAAATTCCACAGAGAGTTTTCACTGATACATCTCAAACTCTTAGAAAAATGGTGGGCACAAAGCATGCAATACCAATAGAACTCTATGCTCACTTATTCTTCAGATATAATTGGTATGAGAGCATAACAAGATCGTCAACAAGCTCACAAAGCTATTCCACTGCTATAAGGATCTGATAAATACATATTATTTTAACACCATATATATATGTGTGTATATATATATATATATATATATATATCACAAGATCTTAAACTTTATTCTGATACAGAAACTCTTGGACACTGAAAAGCTGCAGCATTTACTTTCAAAGACTATTCCCCTCAAGTCGATTCACAGGTGGTTAAGCAGGACTGCAGGTGTCTTTCTCTTTCTCTCCCACTCTCTGTCTTCCCCTCCTCTCTCCATTTCTCTCTGTCCTATCCAACAACAACAACATAAATAACAACAACAGTAATAACTACAACAATTAAAAAGGTCAACAAAGGGGAATAAATAAAATAATTTTTGGGAGTCGGGCGGTAGCGCAGCGGTTAAGCGCAGGTGGCGCAAAGTACAAGGACCAGCATAAGGGTCTTGGTTCAAGCCCCTGGCTCCCCACCTGCAGGGGAGTTGCTTCACAAGCGGTGAAGCAGGTCTGCAGGTGTCTATCTTTCTTTCTCCCTGTCTCCCCCTCCTCTCTCCATTTCTCTCTGTCCTATCCAACAACGAAGGCATCAATAACAATAACAATAATGACTACAACAATAAAACAACAAGGGCAAAAACAAAGGGAAAATAAATAAATAAATATTTAAAAATAATAATAATAATTTTTTAAAAAATACTATTCCCCTTTTGAATATATAGTTCTTATATCAATGGAAGTTCTTTTATCTCAAGACAATAAATACTTAATAAAAATATTATGTCTTGAGGCCAGGAGATTTCTCACCTTGTAAAGGGTATCACTTTAACACAAAAAGACATATATTCCAGCCCCAAGCCACCTGTGAGGGACACCATCAGAAGTGGTATAGCAATTTTGTGATTTCTCTGTTCCTTTCTTCCTCTCTCCCTCTCTCTCCTCCTCTCTGCCTTTCAATCTCTATTTAATAACAAACAAACAGCAATAACAAAAAAGACAGCTCTCTAAAAGCAGTGGAATTATTCAGGCACAAAGTCTAAGTAAAGTCCAAATGGCAAGGGAAAAAATGATAAATACACACACACACACACACACACACACACACACACGTACAAACACACACACACCTAGTATGTTGAACACATAAACTATGGAATAAGACAAACATGGTTTTATTACCTATGCTTTCATGCCTTCCACCACTGTTTTAAATTTAAACTTCGGAAAGAGTTTTGTTGTTGTTTTGTTTTGTTTTGCAGTACAAAATCAGGCAAAATTTAAGACACAAAGAAGTGGAAAGATATTCCATGTTAATGGGTTGTAAGAATTAACATCATTAAAATGAATATATTACCCAGAGCCATATACAAATTGAATGCTATCCCCATCAAGATCCCAATCACATTATTAGGAGAATAGGACAAATGCTGCAAAGGTTTATCTGGAACCAGAAAAGACTTAGAATTGCCAAAACAATGTAGAGAAGAAAGAACTGAACTGGAGGCATCACACTCCCAGATCTCAAATTGTATTATAGGGCCACTGAAATCAAAACTTCTTGGTACTGGAACATGAGTAGACACACTGACCAGTGGAATAGAATTGAGAGCCCAGAAGTAAGCCCCCACAGCTATGGACATCTAATCTTTGACAAAGGTGCCCAGACTATTAAATGGGGAAAGCAGAGTCTCTTCAACAAATGGTGTTGGGAAAAATGGGTTGAAACATGCAGAAGAATGAAACTGAACCACTATATTTCACCAAATACTAAAGCAAATTCCAAGTGGATCAAGGACTTGGATATTAGACCAGAATCTATCAGATACTTAGGGGGAAATATTGGCAGAACTCTTTTCCGCATAAATTTTAAAGACATCTTCAATGAAATGAATCCAATTACAAAGAAGACTAAGGCAAACATAAACCTATGGGACTACATGAAATTAAAAAGCTTCTGCACAGCAAAAAAATAAACAAACAAACAAACAAAAAAACAATACGCCAATAGAGAGACCCCTCACAGAATGGAAGATCTTTCCATGCCATACATCAGACAAGAGGCTAATAACCAAAATATATAAAGAGCTTGTCAAACTCAACAACAAGAAAACAAATGGCCCCATCCAAAAATGGGGAGAGGACACGGGCAAAATCTCAGAAGAGATTCAAAAGGATGAGAAACACATGAAAATGCTCCAAGTCTTTGATTGTCAGAGAAATGCAAATAAAGACAACAATGAGATACCACTTCACTCCTGAGACAATGTCATACATCAGAAAAGGTATCAGCAACAAATGCAGGAGATCTTGTGGAGTAAAATGAACCCTCCTGCATGGCTGGTGGGAATGTCAATTGGTCCAACCTCTGTGGAGAACAGTCTAGAGAACTCTCAGAAGGCTAGAAACGAACCTACCCTATGATCCTGCAATTCCTCTCCTGGGAATATATCCTAAGGAACCCAACACAGCCATCCAAAAAGATCTGTATATACCTATGTTCTTAGCAGCACAATTTGTAATAGCCAAAAACCTAGAAGCAACCCAGGTGTCCAACAACAGATGAGTGGCTGAGCAAGTTGTGGTATGTATACACAATGGAATACTATTCAGCTATAAAAATTGGTGACTTCACCGTTTTCAGCCGATGTTGAAAAATTCATGTTAAGTGAAATAAATCAGGAACAGAAGGATGAATATGGGATGATCTCACTCTCAAGCAGAAGTTGAAAAACAAAGTCAGAAGAGAAAAAAACAAGTAGAACCTGAACTGGAGTTGGTATATTGCACCAATGTAAAAGAGTCTGGGGTGGGGGAGGGGGGAGTATAGGTCCAAAAAGGATGACAGAGGCCCTATTGGGGGTTGTATTGTTATGTGGAAAACTGAGAAATGTTATGTACAAACTATTGTATTTGCTGTCGAATGTAAAACATTAATCTCCAAATAAATAAAATTTAAAAAATTAGGCAAATCCTTAGTTCTTCTTTTTACTCATTAGTAGATATAACATGAAAATTCTGTCATAAAATATAATTTACTCATTAGAATAACATTAATAAAGGCATCAATAGATATTTTCTTACATTCTTTTTTTAATTGCCACTGGGGGTTGGTACCTACATGATGAATCCACTGCTCCTGGCAGATTTTTTTTTTGAGGCAGAGAGAAATTGAGAAGACAGGGATAGAGTGTGAGAGAGGGAGAGAGAGAGAGAGGGAAGAAGAGAAAGGGGGAGGGATATATAGAAAGAGGGAGAAAGAGTGGGAGACCAAAAGGGAGAGGGAGACCCCATGGAGCCCTGCTTCAATATCCCTGAAGCTACTCCTCTAGAGGGAGGGACCAGGAGATTGTATCTGGATCTTTGAGAATTGTAATGTGTGCATTCAACTAGGCCCATCACCATCTGACCATACAATAGCTATTTTAATCTTCATTCTGTGTGTGTGTTTGGTGTCTTTGAATGTGTTAAATAATTTTAGGCTGAGTTAATAACACAGTTATATAAGATTCATGTACAACTTATTATAATAAAGTTTCTAATTATGTAACATAATGGTTATTAATATAGTATTAATATAAAGTTGCTATCAGTTTAATATCTTTTAAGTCAAGGCTAAAATATGTCTTGTTTTATATGTTTTTCTATTTTTTCTTTCTCGCCTTTCTTTCTTTTTTTTCTTTCTTTCATTCTTTTTTATTTTTTACCAGAGCTTTGTTCAGCTCTGGCTTATGTTGGTGCAGGGGGTTGAACTTGGGACTTTGAAGCCTCAAGGCATGAGAGTCTCTTTGCATAACCATTATGCTATTACCCCTGCCCTTAATATGTTTTTCTTAAAAATCCATTCCTAACCCCTGTACTGCTACCCAGGGCTTCTTTAAAAAATCCAAATATCTGAGGCATACTGAGGTATATCTCTTTCCTTAGCTAGGTGTCAGTCTTTCCATACTACTTCCCTGAAGTCAAGTCTCCACTTAGTTTCCATATTATATAAGACGCTCTTTATGCTTTCTAATTCTTCACCTTTGTCAACAGTTATCAGCGGGAGCCTTATGATAGCACACTCAGTTAAATGTACTCAATCCCATGTCCAAAAATCATGCATTTCAAGATACCACATACAGGGGGTAAGCTTCAGGAGCAGTAAAACAGTGCTGTAGATGTCTCTTTTTCTCATTCCCTACCTCCCTCTTTGATCTCAATTTCTCTCTGTCCTATCAAATAAAAAAGTTGTGTGTGTGTGGTGGCGGTGTACCTAGTTAAGTGCACATAGTCCTATGAGCAAGGACTTGTGCAAGGACACAGGTTTGATCCCCTTCCCCTCCTGTTCCCCCATCCCGCTGCAGCGAGGAGCTTTACAAGTGGTGAAGCAGGTCTGCATATATATATATATATATATATATCTTTTGCCTCCAGGGTTATAGTTGGGTCTCAGAGTCTGCACTATGAGTCCACTGCTCCTGGAAGCCATCTTTTTTCCATTGTTGTTGAATAGGACCGAGAGAAATGGAGAGAAGAGGGGAAGACAGACGCCTGCAGTCCTGCTTTACCACATACGAAGTGAGCCCCCCTACAGGTGGGGAGCTGGGTGCTTGAACCAAGACCTTTGTGAGTATCCCTATGCTTCCTACTATGTGCATATCCCTGTAAGCTACTGCCACACCCCTTCTTATCTATTTTTCTTTCTCTCTCTTTATCTCCCCATCCCTTTCAATTTCTCTCTGTCCTATCAAATAAGTGATGAGAAAAAAAATAAATGGCTGCCAGAAGCAGTGGATTCATAGTGCTGGCAGACCCTCGGTGACTAGAGGCAAATTATACACACACATACACACACACCAACATCAAGTTATTTCTATTTTCTGCATGTACTTATTAATCTCAACTAAAATACTCTTCTCAGTATACAGCTGATGAAAATAGTCTGTGTCATTCATATAGGTAGTACATACTAACTAAGCATGTGTTGTGTAATGTACACACTGTTCAAGGCAATGGGGATATAGAACTCAACAAAATGGAAAATGGAAACAATCAAATGGAAAAAAAATCTGCCCTGAGACATTACTCTCCACTGAAGGAAGTTACAAATAAATAAGGAAAGTATATGACCTGTAAGAGGAACAGCACTTTCATGTTTTTTTTATGTGTAATTACATCAAAATACTTTTAAAAAGAAATCAAAACACTCCACAGGCTGTAAGTCACATTCAATTTCAGAACCATGCTTTAAAATGGAGAAAGCCCGACCAGTCAACACCCATGTTCAGCAAGGAAGCAATTACAGAAGCCAGACCTTCTACCTTCTGCAACCCACAATGACCTTGGGTCCATACTCCCAGAGGGATAAAGAATGGGAAAGCTATCAGGGGAGGGGATGGGATATAGAGATCTGGTGGTGGGAATTGTGTGGAGTTGTAACCCTCCTATCCTACGGTTTTGTTAATGTCTCCTTTTTAAAATAATAAATAAATAAAATGGAGAAAACACATTATGATGGAGATAGATGTAACCAGAGACTTCAGGGAGTTTGCAATCTGAAGTAAAAGAACAATTCTAAAATCTGTAATCTCTGACAACTTTCATTCACTTTCAGGACTTCACTGTCTATAGGTTGTGAGGGCATTCAAACTGGACTTAAAAAATATTTCCTACTGATTTACCTGCTATCAATAAATGACTTTATTTTTGGTATTGATCATATATAATTATTTCCTCTTAAGTAATTATCAGCAAGCTTGTCAATTCAATATCCATTGTCCACCACTTCTCTCAGCCACTGCTCTTGTTTTTGACTTCCATATCATATACTATGACCATTGTCATATTATGCTAACTGACCTTCTTAGTTCATTTTTTTCTACTATCTTTATTTATACTTCCATAACACAGTAAGGAAGGACCTCAACTAGCTTGGAGTTTGTGCTTTTGAACTCAAGAATGGGGCCCAGCATTGACACCACTGAGCAGAGGACACTGGCAGTAAATTCTGTCATGTGAATGCAATTCTTTCTACAAGTGCTAGAAAAATGCTTAGTTATTTAGTTGCTATAAAGGAAAGAACTTCAGTGACTGAAGAGAAGTAACAATCAGATTGAACAGCCTTGAGCAGTAAATTAAGTTTATAAGTAAATAAGACACATTCTCACACACACACACACACACACACACACACAAGATTGAAACTGCTCCCCTGTTCCCATCCTCCTTCTCTCCACAACTGCTCTACAAGCAGAGGCCAAGAGGAAACAAGTCCTCTGGAATTATCTCTGGAGTTATCATCATGAGAACACAAAGAAGAACACTGAGAGTAAGTTTAGAGTTGAGAAGTAACAACACAGCACTTGACATAAAATCTAGGTGGAAATGAGAGGTCACTGGTTGTATGATCTTGAGACTCAAAGAAAGCCTGATAACTACATAAAATACACATCATAAATGTTTAAAATTGTAGATATTTTGAGATTCACACTGAAATCATGAAATTAAGATATGATTGTCTGGGGAGGGAGACAAGAATGAATGAATCTCAGTCTCAGCAAACTGATGCTTAAGTAGCTAAGAAAAATCATTCTGTGGTTCAGGAAAGAGTAACCATAGTCATTAGAGACACCAAAGCAGGAAAATATCGTATCAAATTATTAATATTATTTTTAATGCATCTTGATAGGTGGCCATAAGGATGAACACATGGCATACAAGTGTGGGCTCCTAGTATACACCGGTGTGAAGCAGTGGTTCTGTTTCACTTTCTTGTTAATAAATAAGAAAAATGATGGGACAATCTCATTACTACACAGTGTTCAATTTTGTCAAAGGCTGCTAAAAAGTCAAGTTAAAAAAGAAGGGGAAAAACAGACTTTAAAGGATGTTTACTCTGCAGTACTTTGCATTCTTAAGCTCTTTTTTTTTTTTTTTGTCTCCAGGGTTATCACTGGGGCTTGGCTCCTGGAGGCCATTTTTTCCCCCCATTTTGTTGCCCTTGTTGTCATTATTGTTGCCATTGATGTTGTTGTTGCATAGGACAGAGAGAAATTCAGAGATAAGGGGAGATAGTGAGAGGGAGCAAAGAAAAGACAAGACAACTGTAGATCTGCGTTCACCGCTTGTAAAGTGACCCCCTCTGAAGGTGAGGAGCCTGGGGCTCGAACCCTGATCTTTACACTGGTCCTTGCTCTTTGCACCAAGTATGCTTAACCTGCTGCACTACCGCCTGACCCCTCCCCCCTTAACTCGCTTGTTACAGGTGTGTGAGGGAGGGGTGCTGCAGGGAAAGGTGAGGTACTTCTTAGCTCAGGGAGAGCGTCCTGCTTTATGGCTCCCAGTGCTTCCAGTGCCCTCTTCCCTGTCCTACTAGAGCTGCATGTGCCCAAACGATGGCAGAGGAGCAGGTGAGCAGGTGAGGGTGACCTTGTATGAAGGTGTTCAGGAGACTGTACTCATGTCTTCACGCAGATTCCGGGACCAGGAGGAGGCTGACCAAATGTACCAGGTGGCTCCTATTGGGGTTCTGTGCCCCACACAACTGCAGCGCTGGTTTGCTCAGGAGTTCACTTCCTAGATGCGGGTGGCCAGTCTCCGCTCCAGAAATTGGTGTTCCTGACATGCGCTCAGTGTGGCCTATGCGCTGCGCGGCTATGCGCATGCGCAGTGCTGCTATGTGCTGCCCCTGCACGTGGTTGAACTCGTGACCTTAGAGCTTCCTCCACCTCCTGAGGGAAACTCCCAGTGAGGCTCTAAATCGGTGACCCAGACAGAAGATGGGGCCCGGAATATTAGGAACTGAACCTCATGGTAGCAGGGGTGTGAACCTAACTTCTTACAGCCGCCCCCTAAAAACAGGAGACTTGGGGGGACGCTGAGATTTTCCATCTGGATCATCCTGTTAAGCCTTCCCTCCCCCCGAAGTAACGCGAGACCAGGACCCCCGAGGAATGTGTGGTCCAGGCCAGGAGGCTTTGGACAAGGCGACGCCATTCTCCGTTCCACGTCAGCCTGTGGGCATGTGGGGACCCTCTGTCCCCAGCCCTTCACTGTCGGCCGCAGAGGAAGCCTTTGGAGTGACGCGAGGAAAGTGGAGGGAAGCGGACAGAGAGGTGAGTGGTCATGAGGAAGCCCCAGGAAAGAAACTGAAAAACAGTTGTAACACCATCTTCTGAGGGAGAGGAGGGATGGTGAAGGGAAGCTGGAGGGGAGGCAGATTCTGGGCGGGTCTCCGGGTATGTTTGAGGACCCCAGACCTGGGACCAGTGTGTCTGTGTGTGGAGAATTAGAGAGCAGGCCCGCAAGGTAAATGCACCGAGGCTGGTATTAGGGGATGATCAGACGTTTGTCTTATCTCAGATCAATTGGAAAAAGGATGGGGAAATAAGGCAGAAATTCTCTATCTTGGGGTTGCACCCCTTCTTTCTGTGTGTGTCAGAATATCAGAATTACCCTCTAAGGTCGCTTGCTTTAAGCCTAGGAAATAATATTTAAAGTTAAAATATGTATGGTATTATTTAGAACATTTATAACAGTAATTTTGTTTATTTATGTATTACTGGATAGATAGAAATTGAGAGGGGAGGGGAGATAGAGAAGAAGAGAGACAGACATCTGCAGCTCTGTTCTGCCACCTGTGAAGCCTCCTCTCTGTAAGTGGGGACCAGGGGCTTGAACCTGGGTCTTCGCGCACTGTAACATGTGTGGTTAACCAGGTGCGCCACCGCCTCACCCCTGTATCAGTGAATTATAACGGCATGGAATTAAAAGTTCAAAATTAAGTTGAGATTTAATTTAGTTAATTAAATCTAAGAAAGCATTCAAGAGTATCCCTAGTTTGTATTACATAGTATTTCTTTATTATTTATTTCTCCCTTAGTTTTACTAGTTGTAGTAAGTTTAAGTACTCAATGCTCTTTAGTATATCTCCTCGGGAATATTATACCAAGAAATCCTCTCAGTTTCTGTTTGGCACTGCTTTGTATCATTTCCATGCGAGAGAACTAGAGCAACACTCTGACTGATAGATGTGATGCTGGGGATGGAACCCAGGACGTCACACCTGCAAGTCAGTTGTTCTACATGTGAACCTCCCTGGTTACTTCACATAACCTCTCGTGTAATGTTCAAGTTAATGTTGAAATTACGAAGCACGATTTTGCTTTTAAATTTTTTTCCACATGTGAAGGCAGGTTATAGATTGAACAAATGAGTATTAATTATTTGACATTTGTGTTTATTCAAACATTTCCCAAATAAAAA
Organism: Erinaceus europaeus; assembly: GCF_950295315.1. Classification (NCBI taxonomy): domain Eukaryota; kingdom Metazoa; phylum Chordata; class Mammalia; order Eulipotyphla; family Erinaceidae; genus Erinaceus; species Erinaceus europaeus. The sequence continues at coordinate 48,353,315 of NC_080167.1, forward strand.
TAGTTTTAGCTTTCTAGACCCTTTGCAATTCATGTCTTTTCATTGAAAAACAAGTCTTCTCAGAACATGAGACAATACTGAATGAAATTGCTGAATGTATTTTTATCAATATGAACCCATGAACATATACCACGTTTATGCTCTCTAAAATGTGTCTGGTGGATTATTAGTTATTTTAGAAGCTCACTGAGAAAATTAAATTACTGGTCAGGTAAATGTGGAAAATTCTACGTTCTCAAACTTCTTTGAAAAAAATTCAAGTTAAAAATTGGGCAAAGTACCATTAAGTTTACTTTGTCTTCCCTAAAATAAAGGCAAAGCCAAAAATTGTTTGAGTAGGAACTCTAAATTTATGAACTATAGCCTCCTGTGAGTTAGTGTTCTGTAGACCACACTTTGGGATTTGTGACCTCAGCATATATTTCTTTAAGAAAATTAAAGATTTTTCTATCTTTTTAAATTTTTTTATAAAATGGATACACTGACAAAACCATAGGATAAGAGGGGTACAGCTCCACACAGTTTCACCACCAGAACTCTGTATCTCATCCCCTCCCCCGATAGCTTTCCCATTTTGTAACCCTCTGGGAGTATGGAACCAGGGTCATTATGGTGTGCAGAAGAAGGAAGGTATGGCTTCCGTAATTGCCTTCCCACCGAACATGGGCGTTGACAAATGAATCCATACTCCCAGCCTGTCTCTCTCTTTCCCTAGTGGGGCAGGGCTCTGAGAAGGCGGGGCTCCAGATGACCCCAGCTGGGTTCATCTGCCCAGGGAAGTCCAGTTGGCATCATGGTAGCAACTTACCACAATTATCTTTTTTTAATGTTTTATTTATTTATTATTGTATAGCGACAGAGAAATTGAGAGGGGAAGATAGGGAGAGAGGCGGGGAGACACCTGAAGCCCTGTTTCACCACTTGTGAAGCTCTCCCGCTGCAGGTGGGGACAGGGACTTTAATCTGGATCCTTGCACACAGTATTGTGTGCACTTATCCAAGTGCGCCACCACCTGTCCCCTTTCCACAATTATCTTTTTAGCGTTCCTTTTCCCACATTTTTAATGAGCTCATATGCAAAGTTTCTCCTTAATTTTATTTCTAGTCTTGCAAGTCAATTATATGTATAGATAAAATCAAATATGATCAAATATTTAGATAATTTGTGCTTTTCTTGTGAGTCTAAGATAGACTTGTCATGTAGTCCTTTATTTTTTTCTCTCTTTTATGGCTTAATGATTGCTGAGTAAAACAAGGTAAATGAAGGTAATTTAAGCTGAAAATAAAACTATTGCCTTTGAGTCAGAAGGCTCACCTATGAGGGCACCTGCTTTGTCATGAAGGGTGCTCATGTTGAAACCTATACCCCACTTCACTGGGGGAACCTTTGGGGACGTCCTTCCCTTTTTTGCTCCTTCCCTCCCTCCATTGCTCGCAGGTTTTGTTCTATCTGGAAAAAATCAGCCCTGAGTATTGAAGCTCCAACATCAACAAGAACTTCAAAAATACCTATTGCCTTCTGTTCTGTGTATAAACTTATCCTGAGTAGCTATCTGTTGTACAAGGAATAATTAATTATTCTCCCATATAATACATTCCCTTCTTCCTCCCTGCATGTAAGAGCAACAGCTTTTACTTGCACAAGGTAATAATATCTTCCTTCCCCTTACTTCCTAAAGTCTGTATGATCAGTGATAATTCACAGCAATTTCATTTGGCCCATAATACCAAAGATTAACTTAGAGATTTGTTCTAACTGTTTTACTCTGCTTATGTTAAACTAGCCTTCTAAAATTATAAAGTCATCAACTTTTTTATTGTGGGTTTTAATGGTTTATAGCCGATAATTAAATACATTAGTTTGTACATTTGTAACATTTCTTACTTTTCCACAGTCTAACTAACCCCTCACCTAAGTCCTCCTCCACCCTCATGTTCCAGGACTTGAACACTCCTCTGCACCCAAGAGTCCTTCACTTCTGTGCAATACACCAATCAACTTTTTTTTAAAAAATGTAACCGAGATTGAACCCAGTGTCTCTTATATGTAAGGCAGATTCTTTACTACTGAACCTTCTCCCCCATCTTCTAGTACCTATAAATTCTCCCTCCCTCCTTCATCTATCTCTTTGTCTTTTTTTTTTTTTTTTTTACCAGAGCACTACTCAAGTATAAGTTACAGTGGTGCTTGGGATTGAATCTTAGACCTTGGGTGTCTCCTGCATACAAATTAGATGCCAAAACTGTTTTGCTATTTTCCCAGTCTCCTCACACCACCGTGACCACCCCTGTCAATTATTTCTTAACAATAAAGCAACATAATATTGAAGTTTTTACTTTTATCTCAAATTGCAATATTCAGTAGACATACATGAAATCAGGGGCCTGGCAGTGGCCAGTGGCACACCAGGTTAAGCACACATAGTACTAAGCACAGGGACCTCTGCAAGGGTCTGGGTTCCAGCCCCCCCCTCCCCACCTGTAGGGTGGATGCTTCACCAGTAGTGAAGGTCTGCAGGTGTCTCTCTCTGTCTCTCTCCCTATCTCCCCCCTTCTCTCTCAATTTCTCTCTATTCTGTCAAATAAAATGAAAAAAAAAAAAAAAAACAGCTGCCAGGAGCAGTGGATTCATAGTACCAGCACTGAGCCCCAGTGATAACCCTGGAGGAAACACACACACACACACACACACACACACACACACACACACCATGAATATCTGTAGTATTCCAAATACAGTGTTACCTTTTTATTGAAAAAAAATACAATTATATGATAATTGTTATATTGCAGTGTAGTACAGTCTTAACCCACACCTCATTCCCTGTTGGCAATGTAGGAGTTTTTCTACCTCTGTACCCCTTTTTAACATGTTTTATTATTGAAGCCAAGAGAATGGTCACTCAGTGGATGTTCTTGGCAAGTTTATGACACAGATGCTGGACTCTCACGTTTATATTTTGTCCAAAAGGAGCAATATGAAAATTATTGCCAATTTTTTGGTGAGGAGCCAGTCAAGCTTTTTAGAGACTTACTTGCTGAATTGTCTGGCAGCCACAAATTTACCCTTGCTCTAGTGGCATGTTAAATGATTTGTCATCACTTCTGATGATTTTTATGATTAACTTCCTGCAGTTAAAATTTATTTCAATCCCAGTTCCTATCTATTTTATAGTCTATTCTGTAACTCACAGTATGTATGCCTCAAAAGCTTCACTAATCCTAAGGAATAATAAACTAAATATAAAATAATTAAATTTTGAAATTAAAAAAATTGGGACATAATAAATTGACATTTATAATTAAGTTTTTGAAAGTAATTTTTACATCTAAACTTACTCCTTTTGATGTATAGATTAGACATGTTCTTTGACATGAAAGATAAGCTAGCCAATTTGAAAAATTAAAAGGACAATGATACAGAAATATCAGAAAATGTGATTTGTTGAACCAAGATTAAAATAGTTTGTTAACATTTTGAATTTGGGCTGTGGCAATAAGTATCAAATAAAAAGGTTATGGAGATAAATGCTCTGTGAGGGAGGAAATGAAATAGGGGAGGTTAGAAGATTTTATTTTTGTAATTATCTTTGAGGAATTTAATAATGACCTTGTAAGTGGTAGAGACCACTGAACACTGTGACAAGAAAATATTTTAAAATACAAAATTGGGAGTATGGAAGACAGATTGATTTTAGAGGGGTATAAGTAGGAGCCATTCCAGTTAAGAAATAATTTTAACATTATAAGATACAGCTAATAACATTTTCAGCAAAGACAACAATAGTTGGAAAAGGTGATAATTAGCAGGGTTTCCAAAAATATTTCAGGAGAAAAGTCTATATTGCTAAGGATTATTCCCTGAATACATTTTATGACATCTTTTTCTTCCCAACACCATGCCAGAATAAGGGAGAAAAATCAGTTAGACCATTGAATAAATCAGGATTTCTGAGACCTCAAATTATCCAGAGTATAGAATACTAGATATCTCTTGGTTGGAAAGTCTACTAAAGAGAAGTTTTAAAGGAAGAGTGCATTGCCATCTCCTAAAACAGTCTGTCCTTAACTCTTATCCTCACCCTATGTACATGGAGGTCTGTGATTTGGGATCCAAAACTGGAAGACAAGTTTCCATTCTGACAACCTTTTATCTGTTGGCTTACAAGAATGCACATTAGCATAATACAAAGCTTTGTAACTGGGACAGGCAGTGGGTTTGCACACAATGCAAAGCACAAGAACGGGCACAAGGATCCTGGTTCAAGCCCCTTGCACCCCACTTGCAGGGGGTTGTTTCACACGAGGTGAAGCAGGTCTGCTAGTGCCTATCTGTCTTTACCCTCTCTGCCATCCCCTCCTCTCTTGATTTTTCTCTGTCCTATCCATCAACAACAAGGGCAACAAAAATGGCCTCCAGGAGAAGTGAATTCATAGTGCAGGCACTGAGCCCTAGCGATAACTCTAGAGGCAAAAAAAAAAAAAAACCTTTGTAACTTTAGCATGATTTCTGAAAAACAATTTATGAAGATCTAGTAAAAAGAGTAAGAGAGTAAGGTATAGGGGCAGGTGGTGGCACAACTGGTTGAGATCACACATTACCATGGTTGAATACACACCATAAACAGGGACCTGAGTTCAAGTCCCTGGTCCCCATCTGCAAGGGGAAGTTTCAAAAACAGAGAAGCAGTAGTATCTATCTTCCTGTTTTTTCTTAATTTCTTTCTCTATCAAATAAAGAAATAATCAAAATAGTGAGGTACATGTTTCAAATGACTTGTAGTTTATTTACATTTAAGCACTGATAAATATTTCTATATTTTAAAGAGTTAGACAACACAAAATGATGTGATAGCTTCCTGTTATTCAATCCTTTATATATCTAAATTCTAGTCAAGTTAAAGATACAGCTAGTCTTTTCATTTGTCAATATAATATAAGGACTAAACGTCTAAATATAACATTTCAAGTTCACTAAATGTAATTACATGCAATGATCAGGTGGGGTATTCTGGAAATAAATGACTTTAAATTTTTTTTTTTATTTATAAAATGGAAACACTGACAAGACTATAGGATAAGAGGGGTACAATTCCACACAATCCCCACCGCCAGAAATCTGTATCCCACTCTCTCCCTTGATTGTTTTCCTATTCTTTATCCCTCTGGGAGTATGGACTCAGGGTCATTATGGGATGCAGAAGGTGGAAGGTCTGGCTTCTGTAATTGCTTCCCCACTGAACATGGGTGTTGACAGGTTGATCCATACTCCCAGCCTCTTTCTCTTTCCCTAGTGGGGCAGAGCCTGGGGAAGCAGGGCCCCAGGACAAACTGGTGGGTGGGGTAGTCTGCCCAGGGAAGTCTAGTTGTCATCATGGAATCTGGTGGCTGAAAAAGTTAAGATATAAAGCAGAACAAATTGTTGAGTAATCATGAACCTGAAGGATGGAATATTGCTAATGAAGATTTGGGGTCTCTGTTTTGGAAAAAGCTAATAGGTCTATTTTAGGTATAGTCCAAGGGACCCATGACTTTATTTTTGCCTAAGCCTGGCATCTGATATGCAGGTGGACCCAAGTTATTGTCTGGGGAGATGATGTCATGGCTGGAAAAGAGGGCTATAAAGCTGAATCAGGGAAGAGAGTAGCTCCCTAATATGGGAAAAGTGTATAAATATTGTTGACTGTAAACCTCATCGATTTGATCTGGGGTCCATATTCAGCACAGGGACCTATGTAACCTCTGCATCCCTGTAGGTCCGAGCTCACATTCTGTGGTCAAGAGTAGGAACATTCCAAGTTGCACCAATTTCAAGACCCATCTTCATAAGGTGGTAGGTAGAGTATGTTACTCAACCTCCCTTTGGAGAATGGAACAGTGTCTACCATTGTTGATCCACACTGAGGGCAAGGTCCTAAGGGTGCCCACAAAGGGGTCCATTATGTTGTTCCTATGGAGATGCCCAGTGACAGTAGAGAAAGGGAATTATTCAAGGTCCTCAGCTATAACCCTGGTATCAATTAAAAGAATTTATTTATTTTTTCAGAATTAGTAAGACCTTGATTAAAAGAAAACTTTCATAATAAATATATAAGAGTCTATATAGGCTTTCTACATTAATAATAAATTGAAATGAAAATTGGTAGAAGAAAAGTACTTTAATCACATCATACAAACAAAATAAATGTATGTGGTCAATATAAAGATAATTGCCAGATGTTATTGAACATTAAAGGACTGATTTGTTAAAGAGAAAGCACTCATACACCCCCCCCAAAAAAAAAATTGCTGGTCTGATGTCGTTAAGCTTCAGGGGCTCCAGCTGGCCAGGCTAGCTTCGCGGCGGCAGACAGAGACGACCAGAGACACACGGCTGGGCAGAGAAGCTTTATTCACGAGCAGGCAAACGTGCTCTCCTGTCTTCTCTGGCGGCAGAGAGAGACCCTTAAACTAACCACCACACAGATCTCTCCAGCATCCTTCTCCTCATGTCTGGTGCCAAGAACTCTGGAACTCTGTAGGGGTTCCCTTGGGGCGGGGACAAGCGGCCTGGGAAACTAGCAGGGGCCAAACCAATTTTTCTGGCTGGGGGAGAGCTAGACCAAACCAATGTAAAGCATACAACAGTCTTACACAAATTAAATTCAGCCTGAATTTCACATTATGATTAAATAGAATGAAGTGGTTTTAAAGTTTAGTTAGGGTATAAGTTAAGAATTTTGTGAAATAATTTGTAAAAAAGAATGGTAGTAAATGGAGAATTTTCTTGATTGAATTTATTTCAACCAGGTTTTGTTTATAATAGGTTTTGTTAAGTAGTCTATGAAGAATTCACAAGGTTATTTCAGCAGACATTTTAAATGATATATAGAACACCTTGATACAAGAATTTATGTAATTATATAAATCCTGTTATATAATCTATATAATATATATTTATAGAATGCATATAGTTTTAGTTTATCTATTTATATAGCATTGAAAAACTATGAAATATTTATAATAAGTATGAAATATACTTTATTAATTTACCTGAGAACTTGCAGTTTTTCCCAAATATGTGTGTGTGCCTGCGCATGTGTGCTGATTTTGATTTATATACTCTCTTTATCTCAGTATAAAGGAACTATATTGATTTGGGAAAAATGGACATACGTTGAGTTCTCTGATAAATGCATGTAGTATATTTCATGGTCTACATGTGTGTACATGTGTGTTTATGTATCTGCCTTGGAAGTGGTATAATGAGTATAGTTTTGCACTCCAAATCATGAGCTTCTGAGTTTGATCTTTGGCATTGCATATGCCACAGTTATGCTCAGATTCTCTCTCTCCCAATATATGTATTGTGGTTCCTTTTCTGTTCTGTTTTGTTTTTGACTAGAACACTGTTCCACTCCATTACAATTATGCTGCAAAGAATGTTTACAGATGGAATTTAGGAAAATTAAAAATAACTATAAATCTAAAAGTCATAGAGGAATATTTGACATATCAGATAATTTAAAGGGAATTTAAATGGCCAAGTAATAGTTATATTCACTATTTCAAGTAATAAAAAATAAATATAACCAAACCAAGACAATAATTTTATCATATATATGTGTGTTTTATTTATGCTGCTCAAATAAAACATACATTATTTTAGAGTTTTCCTTGTTTACTTAACAAGAGTTTAAAGAATGTTTAAAAATATTCCCCTGTGGGAGTCGGGCGGTAGCACAGCGGGTTAAGCGCAGGTGGCGCTAAGCACAAGGACCAGTGTAAGGATCCCGGTTCGTGCCCCCGGCTCCCCACCTGCACGGGAATCGCTTCACAAGCGGTGAAACAGGACTGCAGGTGTCTATCTTTCTCTCCCCCTCTCTCTCTTCCCCTCCTCTCTCCATTTCTCTCTGTCCTATCCAACAACAACAAGATCAACAACAACAACAACAACAAAAACAACTAGGGCAACAAAAGGGAATAAATAAAAAAAAAAGATTTAAAAAATATATATATATATTCCCCTGTATGAGGATGAGACTGTCCAATTTTTTTTAAGTTTTTATCCGTTCTTGTTGCATTTACTTTTAAAATATTTTAAGTGTACAAACTTTAGCTGAAATGACAGGCATGAGCTCTCGTTTATTTGTTTTGTGATGGATTGTTCATTTAAATTGTTCATAATTAAGTTGTTATACTTGCATGCATTGGGTTGGTATTTTCCTTTATCTTTCATCTATCTACATTTGGTCCTTATATTTCCTTATATCATTAGTTGTGTGTTTTGAAAATAACAAATTCCTGCATTCTATTTTTGTTTTTTTATGTTTTTATTTTGTTTAATTTTATTTTACAGGCTGTTATTTGTTTCCACTTTGGCCCTTAGAGAGTTATTTTTTCTGCCAGATAGCTCTGTATTACCTTAATATATATGTTTTATCTCGGTTCTAGTTGCAGGTTGTAGCCCAGATCTTCCACCTGCTCTTTACCTTATTTTCCTTTTCAAATTAAACACACTTCCCTAGATGATTTCTGTTCATCACCTCCCATCTTTGGTTAAGATTACCTGGGTTGGTTTCCTGGCCTCAGATGTCTGTTCTCACATATTTGGTACAAGTAATTGTATTGCTAGCCTACATTGTGCAAACCAATGAACTAAACTTTATAGGGTCTATATAATTATGATCTTGTTTTTACATTCCTACTTGAAATTTTCTTGTGCTATCCAAACATTATAGGCTAGAATGCTGTCAAAATATTCTTATCATTAGTTAACTGTCTGAAATTTCCTTGCACTATATTCATAACTTTCTCCTGTTTCTGATAATATATACCTTGATATTAATAAAATTTTAAGTTGCTAATATCATATTTTAGTAAGCTCATTTATTATTTATATTTCAAAAATTATCTTTGTTCTATAATGTAATGTTATAATTTACAGGATTTTTTACTTATACATCTTTTAATTATATAAAATATCTTATACTCTGAAATATCCATGTAAGAATTTTTAAATATTTAGAATTTGGCTTACTGTATAGTTCCATATAAAGATTAAATTATGAATATTTAATTTCCTCCCAGTCAAGACTTCTATAAAAGGATGTCAACTGAAACCTCAGAACCTAAAGCATAAAAGTCTTTTTGCATAACTGTTGTGCCATCTCCACCCCTCTATATTGAAAGTCTCTTTTTTCTTTTTTGCCTCCAGGATTATTGCTGGGGCTCAATGCTGGCACTAAGAATCCACTGCTCCTGGCAGCCCCCCCCCCCCTTTGTGTTATTGGATAGTACAGAGAGAAATTGAGAGAGGAGAGGAAAATAGAAAGGGAGTGAGAAAGACACCTGCAGACCTGTTTTACCACTAAAGAAGCATCCCCCTGCAGGTGGGGAGTCAGAGACTCAAACCTCTTCCTTGCATAGGTCCTTGCCTCTAGTACTAAGGGCACTTAGCCAGGTGTGCCACCATCCAGCCTCTATTGAAAATTTCTTAAAATGACTTAATAATGAAACTTTTATTTGAAAATTAATAAAAATAATATGTATCTTATAGATTTTTGTGATTCAGAAACAGACTTTATAGAGTCGAACAAAATAGAGTAAGTATATTTGCCATACTAAGCAATTTTAATTGAATTTATTTTTGAATAAACAAGAGATAGAGAGGGAGAGAGACACCTGCAGCTCTACTTCACCACTTGTGGAGCTTTCCCTCTACAGGTGGGAACCAGAGGCTTGAATCCAGGTCTTTTTGCCTTGTAGTGTGTGCCCTTAACCAGGTGCACCTCTACTGGGCCCTTAATTTTTTTAAATTATTTATAAAATGGAAATATTGACAAGATCATAGGATAAGAGAGGTGCAATTCTATACCATCCCCACCACCAAGACTCTGTATCCCATTCCCTCCCTTGATGGCTTTTCTATTCTTTATCCCTCTGGGAGCATAGACCTAGGATCATTATGGGGTGCAGAGGGTGGAAGGTCTGGCTTCTGTAATTGCTTCTCCGCTGAACTTGGGTGTTGACAGGTTTATCCATACTCCCAGCCTGTCTCTCTCTTTCTTTGGTGCAGCAGGGCTCTAGGGAGGCGAGGCTCCAGGACACATTGGTGAGGTTGTCTGCCCAGGGAAGTCAGGTTGGTGTCCTGGTAGCATCTGCAACTTGGTGGGTGAAAAAGCAATTTTTAAGTACAATTTTTGACTGTGCCTCTCTTAATATTAGCAATAACAGAATTTTAAAAATGCATGATGTGCCATCGAGCACGTATAAGACAATGTTTTCTTCACTACCTGTAAGAATTTTATCAAGATAGTAATAGAAAAAGCATGGAGGGGGAGTTGGGCTGTAGTGCAGCGGGTTAACCGCAGGTGGCGCAAAGCACAAGAACCAGCATAAGGATCCCGGTTCGAGCCCCGGCTCCCCACCTGCAGGGGAGTCGCTTCACAGGCGGTGAAGCAGGTCTGCAGGTGTCTATCTTTCTCTCCTCCTCTCTGTCTTCCCCTCCTCTCTCCATTTCTCTCTGTCCTATCCAACAATAATAATAACTACAACAATAAAAAAACAGCAAGGGCAACAAAAGGGAATAAATAAAATAAAAAATAAATATTAAAAAAAAAAAGAAAAAGCATGGAGGAGGGCAGACGATGGTGCACCTGGTTAAGTGCACATAGTACAAAGCACAGGGACCAACAAAAGGATCCTGGCTCCAGCCGCAGGCTCTCCACCTGCAGGGGGGTCACTTTACAAGCATCAAGCACGTCTGCAGGTGTCTTATCTCTCTTCCTATCTTTCCTTCCTCTCTCAATTTTCCCTTTGTCCTGTCCAACAACAACACATGGAAAAGATAGCCGCCACGAACAATAGATTTGTAGTGCTGGAACTGAGCCCCAGTGATAATTCTGGAGGCAAAAAAAAAGAAAAGAAAAGAAAAAGAGGGAGGAAGGAAGGAAGGAAAAAAGAAAAGTCATTGTTGGAACCAGGTGCTGGAGCACCTGTTGAGCACACATGTTACAACATGCAAGAACCCAGTTCCCATGGCTTTGCTGTTTTGCAGGTGTTTCTCTGTCTTCCCAGCTCTCTTATCTCCCCCTTCCTCTAAATTTCTTGCTGTCTCTATCCAATCAATAAGTAAAAATGAAAAAGAAAGGGAGAAAGAAAGATCATTGTCTTTGAAGTCCTCAGCATCTCTGTGTTAGAAAGTTGATTCAGCTTCTGAAATTCAAGGGTACTGTGTTATAAGTGTGTTTGTATATGTATCCATATATGTCAAAATAAACGTATATGAATGTACTTTATGTCAGTACATGTACATGTTTTTATATCTATGTGTGGATAAGTGTACCTATGTCATTAGTTCTGGCCTATGTCAGGATGGGATTAGTGTAGAATTCAGTAAGGTAGATGTTTGTGAAGGGTAGAAAAGTGAAGGAGTGAGAATAGGCAAGGGAGAACTATTCATTTTGTAACATTGGTATAGTATCTGTGAGAAAAAAAAACAGATTGAAAGGGGCCAGCTGGTTAAGTGTATGTATTACCATGCACAAGGACCCAGGTTCAAACTCCCAGTCCTCACATGCAGGGGGAAGAATTCATAAATGGTAAAGCAGGGCTGCAGGTGTCTCTCTGTCTCTCCCTCTCCACCCTCATTCAATTTACTTCTGTTCTATAAAGTAAAATAATAAAGTTTTTAATATAGATTGACAAATAGAAGGTAGAATAAGTTTTGTCACAGGCCATGACACAACTTCAAGAAGTTTCTTAGCTAGGTTAATGATACTTCCAAAATAAATATTACTCATGAGAAGAAATTGGCATGATCAACTTTAGTCCTCTAAATCTTGGATTTCTTATTCCTTCCCTAGGATTCTGTAATTTCATTATTTAGCCGTTTGTTTAGAATATATACAAAAACATGACATTTCCAAGTTGACTGGTAGCTATCATTTATTTTGCTAAAAAGATGAATTGTTCTGGGAATCCTAATTTGTACTATGAAATATTGCTAGTATTTGATTAATCACCATAAATATAGAAGAGTTCTGTCAATATCTATGTTCAGAAGTACTTAGACCAGTGTTACAGATTTCAAAACTGAGTGACTTCTGATTCAGAGTCCCTCCAACTCTAACTATACTGAGAGAAAACTTTTTGGTTTGTGTTCAAACTATAATGTGCATGTTCCATGTCGAATACCTCTATGGGAGGGGCTAGAATGAAGTAGAACAAAAGTAGTTTGTTGGGAGTCAGGCAATAGCGCAGTGGGTTAAGCACACGTGGCGCAAAGCATAAGGACTGGCATAAGGATTCCGGTTCAAGCCCCGGACTCCCCACCTGCAGGGAAGTCGCTTCACAGGTGGTAAAGCAGGTCTGCAAGTGTCTTTTTCTCCCCTTCTCTGTCTTCTCCTCCTCTCTCCATTTCTTTTGTCCTATCCAACAACAACGACATCAATAACTACAACAATAAAACAAGGGCAACAAAAGGAAATCAATATTAAATTTAAAAAAGTAGTTTGTTACTGTTAGTCCTCCTCAGCTGCTCAATTAAAATATTGAAGGTCACCTCCCCCACTAGTATTAAGAAGTAGGATGTATACGTAGTAGTTGCATTTTTGGTGAGATCTCCAAAATAGAATTAGAATTCTTATAAGGAAGGAAGGAACCTGAGTTGTTTTTTATCTGCCATGTGAGAACACATCAAGAAAATGAAATTACAGATGTCATTACTGGCATTTTCATAGATGATTGATCATACAGGCACATAAGTCTTGAATATTTTTTTTTCCAATTATCACTGTATGGTATTTTGGTGTGATAATCTAGACTGACCAAGAGAGGTATCTGTCACAAAGTGAGAGAGAAAATGATGATTGACCATTCCTCTATGTTGGTGGTTCATACCTTCTTCTGCAATATGTAGATACTATATTTTAACCTGATAGAGTACTAGGAGGTGAAAGAAATCCAGACTAGTACAAAAAAAAAAAATCAGTGTCTGTTGATCAAAACAACAACTACTATTTACAGTCATGAGAGGAATAAACCAAGTGAAATTGGATGTAGGTTATTGAAAGGCATTGAAGCTAGTTAACTTGAGACCTTTATCAGTTGACAGCACTGAGCACTATGTCAATGTGTACTTAATAGGTTTCTTCTTTTCTTGCCTAATCCATTAGACAGAAAAAAGTGTTAAGTATATCCTTAACATAAATTTGCAAGATCGTTGCATTTGGGGCTATGTTGCTGTCTTTTTTGCTTTTGAATGGCAAAATTACAAAAACAAAAATGTGAAATGTCAGGTCATGAAATGCTTTAAAAGATGTTTGTATATAAATTTTATTATACTGCAAGTGTTAAACTGAAAACATTTGGCTTTCTACTCAGATCAATACATTGTTGTTATTTTATTCTTGAAGGAAAGGAAAATCACTAAAACCTCATTCAATATAGCTTGAGAGCTTCAGAAAAGTAATTTGATAAGACACCACAACTTTTATTGTAGAACTGAGAAATCTGGATCATTCAGATAAACTTGAGTTAAGCATCTGAATGTCAAGTGCTTATCACATCTGAGCCTGTTGCGATTTACCAATCTCTCCTCTGTGTGTATATGATGTATTGTGATGCATGTCCAGGATGAATTTATTTGAGTATTGTTTAATTTCTTTGCACTCTGGTCTTCAGTGCTGATTAGTTCCTTCTTGGCTGAATTGCTCATAAAAAGGATACCTTGACATGAAAAATATCTAGAAATGTAGAGAAAATAAAACGAAACAATACAGCTTAAAAAAGGCGATTTTCATTGGCACACTCAATCTATATATAAACCCTTATACAGTCCAAGGGAATGGATGATATATTTAACTCTGTGAGTTAGTTCATGTTAATTAAAGTGAATGTAGCCTTTTGATCTACGGAATAAACAATCTAACAATAGGAAAAATGCAATCTGTCGAGACATATTTGAGTTATTTTGCAGTAATTGGCTTGGCAGCAGCTTCAGTCACAGATTTCTATTTCACAGATTGTCCCCAAATGAATAAAGGTTTGCTTTGAAATGTAATTAATATTACGTTCAGCTGCAAGATATTCTCAGGTTGTCAAAGGAATTTGAAGGAAGTAACTGCAAAAAGTGAACAAAATAAAAGTGAAACTGAAAAGTAAATTAAGTCAAATGAATGCACACAAAGTAAACTGGCCCAATACAAAATGTCAGTGTCATGAACTAGATTTTACCCTCAGCTCAATCTCCCACAAACATTAAAATTATTAATATGTCTGAATAATTCAGTGTGTGTTTATTGACAATGATTGCCTCATTTTATCATTTAAATATGAAAGTATTCAGTGTCATGTAAATGTTATTCTATTCTTTAAGGAGATGAAACAGACCTGAAGACTTCTGGTGCATTTGGGGACTCAAGCCCCTTGAATTCAATATGTATTAAAGACTGTAACTATCAACCATTTGCTGCAGATCTTTAAATAAGTACAAGATTCCATTAGTGAAGATTATAAATTCTAACTACATATTTTAAATAATGATACTTTAACTATTATACATTTTTAATTTTATTTATTCATTTATTTTACTTTTGGGGAGATAGGAAAGAAATTAAAATTTTAAAAATAATTATTACTATTATGTTGTTTTAATCTGCTATATAAGATCAATCTATACCACTAATATGCATTTAGAATATTATGTATATATAGATATATATTTATATTTCCCTTAAGTCCCTCTATGCTATTCTAGTAGTGATTATGGGGCTATAAATTACACCCAAAAGAAGTAGAAACTTAGTTACAGTTAATACTCTTCTGAGATTAACTTAGTGAACTTAGATAGCTTAGTTACAGTTAATAATCTACCCAGTATATTTAAAGCACTAAGATCTATGATATATCATCAGTTAAAAATAAGAAATACTAATTTCACACACTTCTTTACAAATAGATACCTTTCTCCAATTTTTGACTGAATGATATATGAATACATTTACATTTATTTTAATATAATTAACTATAATAGTTAATAGAAAGTTAGAAATTATTTAATTTGTAAACATGATTTACTAAAGAACAAGCTAATTATATATATATATATATATATATATATATATATGTACTAGAATTAGAGACATGCTTTTTTATCAGCCTTATAATACATCTTTACAAAACAGGCAATTGTATCATGAACAAGGAGAAATTTGATGTTTTTTCAGAACAGAATTTGGACTGAAAAATTATTTCATTCTGTGTTCAAATATCTAGATTATTTATTTTTCACAAATAATCCTGTCTTCTGATAATGTATTTATCACTGCTATTAGTTTCAACCTATGATTTCTGTAGAATTTTATAACACAAAGAAGTTTGGGAAGGATATTTTGAAAAGAGGGAAGCTTGGAATGTAGCTTACTGTATATACTAAATCTGACTGGGAGACCAGCTTTTGAACAAGCTGTTATTTTCCACATGGGAGTAGCATTGCTACAGTAAAATGCCAGATTTCATCCATCATAATGTCATGGCTCATATTAAAATGTCTTCAGGGACTGAGGGAGGGATGGGAAAAAGACATCAAATCAATTTTCAGGCAATTGCTATGATTTTCAGAATTTAAACCCTATGTGATAGTGTTATGGCTATTCAAAGGGACATTATAAATAAGGTCCATACATCAAGGGAGAAAGAAATTTAGAAAAAGAAAGCAGGGTGGGGCTATGGAGCAGCAGCAGTTGTGTTTCTCTCCTCTCCCAGGTCAACTTGGAATACCCAAGGAGACCACCTGGGACCACAAGACGGGACTAGAATGACTTCAGGAACTCACCAAATCACCAGTGAATGAAAACACGTGTGGTTCATGGACAGAGAGGAGCCTAGGGAGAAATTAAGTGGCTGGTAACAGTCCAGCAGGTTTACCAGTTGAGACACCACCTCTGGTCTGTTTCACCAACAAGGGGACAGCTGAAGGGAGGAGAGGACTCCCAAGAGATTCAGCAAATGCAACTGTGAGTCTCCATTGCTACTGCCCTCAGAATCTGGAGCAGCAGCAAGGAGGACCTGTGGGACAGAATACCACTTCACTCCTGTGAGAATGTCATACATCAGAAAAGGCAGCAGCAGCAAATGCTGGAGAGGTTGTGGGTCAAAGGAATCCTCTTGCACTGCTGGTGGGAATGTAAGTTGGTCCAACCTCTGTGGAGAACAGTCTAGAGAACTTTCAGAAGGCTAGAAATGGACATACTCTATGATATTGCAATTCCTTTCCTGGGCATATATCCTAAGGAACCCAACACATCCATCCAAAAAGATCTGTGTACACATGTTCTTAGCAGCACAATTTGTAATAGCCAAAACCTGGAAGCAACCCAGGTGCCCAACAACAGATGAGTGGCTGAGCACGTTGTGGTATATATACACAATGGAATACTACTCAACTATAAAAATTGAGACTTCACCGTTTTCAGCCTATCTTGGATGGATCTTGAAAAATGCATGTTAAGTGAAATAAGTCAGAAACAGAAGGATGAATATGGGATGATCTCACTCTCAGGCAGAAGTTGAAAAACAAGATCAGAAAAGAAAACACAAGTAGAACCTGAATTGGAATTGGCACTCTGGGGTTTTTGTGTGTGTGGGGGGGGGAAGAATAGAGGTCCAAGAAGGATGACAAGGACCTAATGGGGGTTGTATTGTTATATGGAAAACTGAGAAATGTTATGCATGTTCAAGCTATTATATTTACTGTCGAATGTAAAACATTAATTCCCCAATAAAGAAATTAAAATAAAATAAAAAAGAAAAAACATATTTGACTTTTGTTTGCATCTGAACATATGATAAGGGCACAGCTGGGCTATTATTCCATACATTTTTACAAAAGAGAAGTACAAATCAACGTGTTAGAGATATTAGCCCATCACCAGAGTCTTGAAGCTGAAAGTTCTGAAACCATATATCCTTCTTAATCTGTTGAAAACAACTCAAAGTTACTGTGAATTTGTTTAAATCATTACTTAATTATGATAGAATCCAGTAAAAATTGTTTTGGGGATATGGTGCTGGTGCACCAGTTTGAGCGCATATATAACCATGTGCAAGGTTCTGGATTTGAACCCCCAGCCCCCACATGCAGGAAGAAAGCTTCTTGAGTGTTAAAGCAATGCCACAGATGTCTTTTTGTCTTTCTCCCTCTCAGGCTCCCCTATCCCTCTCAATTTGTCTTTGTCTCTATCAGATAAATAAAATTTTCAAAATAAAAGAAAATTTTAAGTTAAACACATTATGGAAGCACAAAGCAAAGTATGGAATAGAAACCTCTAGAAGGTACAAATAATGTGAGAGGAAGTAATTGTAGAAATCCACCCATTCAAAATATTTGAAACAGATGGGAAAGGCAATAACTCCAATTTAAAACAACCAGAAAACCACAATAGAATGGTTGTAATAAACTGCTTATATCAATAATAACCCTAATGTGAATTGCCTAAGCTCACCAGTCAAAAGACACAAAGTGAGTGGATGGGTTATAAAACAAGATCTATTTATTCTGTGTCTGTAGGAAACATATATCTAAAAGAAAAACAGAGGCCCAAAATAACAGGCTGGAGTAAATTCCTCCAAACCAGTACTACAAAATAAAATTAATTTACAGTGATTCTACTATCAAATAAAATACACTTTCAAGCAATGTAGGTAATAAGAGACAGGCCTCACTGCACTGAAGGAAGTCTTGGTGTTGTGACCTCTGCCTTCTTAGTCTCTATCTAAATAAGAAAGTGAGAGAAATGGACACGATGTACTAGTCAAAGTATCAATCCAACAAGAAGATATAAGTGTCATCAATATATATGCAGGTACACACACATATATAACACATGCATTTACCTCAAGAGAGACATTGACAGTAAGGCAGTAATTGCAGGAGATTTTAACACAGCACTTTCATTACAGAAGACAGGCCACAGGAAAAGAAGAAAATAATAGGAAACTGTGATCTTATATGAGACACAGAAGAAATGGACTTAACATATTCTCAAATGCACATGGGGCGTTCTTGAGGATTGACCATACATTGGGACACAAAGACAACTAGTTTTAAGAAATCTACAAAATTAGCTGATGTGCAGTTGATGAGGGAGTACTGACTTTTGCCTACAAGCTTTTGCTGTCTATCATTTCTTAAGCATGCAGAAGAATGAGATAGGTGGCCTCTACTTGCTTTTTAAAAATATTTTTTTATTATTGGATTGAGACAGAGATACATTGAGAGAGGAGGGGAGAAAGAAAGAGGGAGAGAGACATAAAGACACTTGAAGACCTACTTCACCACTTGTGAAGCTTTCTCCTGCAGGTGGGGACTGGAGGCTCAAACCTGGGTCTTTGTGCATTGTAACATGCACTCAACCAGGTTTATCACCTCCCAGCTTCACCCCTATTCTTCTGTGCTTTATTCATATCTTAGCAATGTAGCTTTCAATTGAAAAAATTGCTCAACGTTTCAAAAACATGTCAGTGCTGAGAGATCGATTATAGTTCCATCTCTACCAAGAATCCCTACCTTATCTATTTTCTCTTTTTTATTATATTTTCATTAGTGATTTAATGGTGATTTGTGGCACTATGGGATGATGGGGTTCTATGTCATCACCCCCGTTTAATGGTAACTACCATGGTGCTCCAAGGTCATACATAAGGGTTGACAATAAAAACTATTTGAGTTCATGTGTTTCAATCTTCCATATCCCACAAATAAGTGAAGTTATCGCATAGCTGTCCTTCACTTCTTTACATACTTCACGAAGCATAATCAACACTAGTTCCGTTCATTTTGTCCTGAAGGATATAATACAGTCTTTTGTAACTGCTAAAAATTCATGTTAAGTGAAATAAGTCAGAAACGGATGAATATGGGATGATCTCACTCTCAGGCAGAAGTTGAAAAACAAGATCAGAAAAGAAAACACAAGTAGAACCTGAAATGGAATTGGTGTATCGCACCAAAGTAAAAGACTCTGGGGTGGGTAGGTGGGGAGAATACAGGTCCAAGAAGGATTCAGAGGACCTAGTGGGGGTTGTATTGTTATATGGGAAACTGGGGAATGTTATGCATGTACAAACTGTTGTACTTACTGTTGAATGTAAAACATTAATTCCCCAATTAAAAAAAATCAGAGTCAAAAAAAAATTGGGGAGAAGTCAGGCAGTAGCACAGCGGGTTAAGTGCACATGGCATAAAGCACAAGGACCAGTGCAAGTATTCCGGTTCCAGCCCCCAGCTCCCCACCTGCAGGGGAGTCACTTCACAGGCGGTGAAGCAGGTCTGAATGTGTCTTATCTTTCTCTACCCCTCTTTGTCTTCCTCTCTCCATTTCTTTATGTCCTATCTAACAATGACGACATCAATAACAACAACAATAATAACTACAACTATAAAAAACAACAAGGCAACAAAAGGGAAAATAAATATGTATAAACTTTTTTTTTAAATGGGGTCCTGGAACAGAAGACACAACTCAGAATCTCAGCATAAGAATAAAAAAACAAAGACTTTAGCTTATAAAATTCATTTTTTAAAATTTTTTAATTACCTTTAACTAAAATATGCCTACTAGCTATCTACAAAACATAACCCCCCCCCCCCCAGCTATTTATCTGCACTATTCCAGCCTGTAGGTTCATGATTGGTCAACAATTTGTTTGGCTTTGTATGTTCACTCTCTTTTCAGCCACCAGGTTCCAGATGCTACCATGATGCCAACCAGACTTCCCTGGGCAGACTACCCCACAGTGTGTCCTGGAGCTACGATTCCCCAGAACCCTGCCCCACTAGGTAAAGAGAAAGGCAGGTTGGGGTATGGATTGACCTGTCAATACCCTATATAAAATTAAATTTTTTAACCAATAATAACAGAAATTTAAAAGTATAAATCACATTTTTTATTTAATTATTTATTTAAGAAAGGAGACATTAACAAAACCATAGGATAGGGGTACGACTACACACAATTCCCACCACCTGATCTCCGTATCCCATCCCCTCCCCTGATAGCTTTCCCATTCTCTATTGCTCTGAGAGTATGGACCCAGGTTCGTTGTGGGTTGCAGATGGTGGAAGGTCTGGCTTCTGTAATTCCTTCCCTGCTGAGCATGGGTGTTGACTGGTCGATCCATACTCTCAGTCTGCCTCTCTCTTTCCCTAGTAAGGTGGGTCTCTGGGGAAAGCGAGCTCCAGGACATTTTGGTGGGGTTGTCAGTCCAGAGAAGTCTGGTCAGCATCCTGCTGGCTTCTGGAACCTGGTGGCTGAAAAAAAAGAGTTAACATACAAAGCCAAACAAATTGTTGAACAATTATGGACCTAAAGCCTGGAATAGTGCAGATGAAGTGTTGGGGGGTACTCACTGCAGACTATTGTGTACTTCTGCTTTCAGATAGATATATTTTGCCCTAGTTTATGGATACGTGTGAACATATGCTCTATCTCAGGGGACCTGGTCTATATCTAGGTTTTGGAACTTTGTTAGGAAGTGAATCACCTGGAATGGGATTAGAGAATACTATGAAAGGAAAGGTCTCACCCACGTAAAGAAGCTGAAAGGTTGTCATTCCACACCTGAAGTCTCTGGACACAGTCTGAGCTGAAGCTTGTTGAGGTGGCAATCGTTGAATTGATTAGCTTGGGGATGGCAGATGCAATATCATTTGGTATGAATCCAGAGAAGAATGCAGGAAAGTGTGCCCCACCCTAAGGTTACAGGACTGGGGGAAATATAGGCTTTGTAGTGAAAATGTGAGGTTCCTGCTGTCCTAGGGTTCAAGAAGACAATGGATAGTTATTGTTATCATCACATTATTTGGTAATTGGATTAACTAATTTTGGTATTTGGTAATTGGATTAAAAAGTCCCTTTGTTAGGGTTTGCTTTATAATACCCAGCATCTTGTATATAGCTGTGCCACTGGTTGCTTCTGATCTACCTAGCCTAGGCTTTTGAGAGAGTCCACATATCAAAGACTCAGCCTATGTATTACAAAGACTCAGCCTATGTATTACAAAGACTCAGTCTGTGTTTTAAAAAGTTCAAGACATATAATCAGTTTTTCCCTCTCATATTAATTAGTGATTTACATGACTACACTTTAATAGGAGTGTACATAAACACCATTCCCACCACCAAAAGACTGTGTCCCATTCCACACTCCCACCACCACCACCCTGCCACCCGGGAAGCCAAATGTACACCCTCCGCCTCACCACAGTTTTTACTTTGGTGCTGTACTCTCAATGTAGTCAGATCCAGCTTTTAGTTTCCCTTTCTGTTATTTTTCTCAACTTCTGTTGATGAGTGGGATCATCCCATACTCTTCTTTATCTTTCTGACTTAGCTGACTTAACATAATACCTTCTAGTTCCATCCAAGATGGGTCAGATAAGGTGGGTTCATTGTTCTTATTAGCTGCATAGTATTCCATTGTGTATATATATACCACAGCTTTCTCAGCCACTCATCTGTTGTTGGGCACCTGGGTTGCTTCCAGGTTTTAGCTATTATGAATTATGTTGCTATGAATGTAGTACACATATCTTTTTGATTGGGCATTATGGAATCCTTGGGGTATATCCCCAGGAGAGGAATTACTGGGTCATATGGAAGGTCCATGTCTATCCTTGAGTTCTCCAGACTGCTCTCCAGAGAGGCTGGACCAATTTACATTCCCACCAGCAGTGCGGAAGGGTTCCTCTGTCCCTACAGCCGCTCCAGCATTTGTTGCTGCTGTCCTTTTTGATGTATGCCATTCTCACAGGGGTGAGGTGGTACCACAATGTTGTCTTTATTTGCATTGCTGTGACCATCAGCAACCTGGAGCAGTTTTTCATATATTTGTTAGCCTTTTGGATCTCCTCTGAAGTGATGTTTTATTCATAACCTCTGCCCATTTTTGGATGGGGTCATTTGCTTTTTTGTGCTAAGTTTGCGGAGCTCTTTGCATATTTTGGTTATTAGTCTCTTGTGTGATGTATGGCATGTGAAGGTCTCCCATTCTATGAGGGGTCTCTTTGTGTGATGGTTTCTTTGGCTGTGCAGAAGCTTTTCAATTTGATGTAGTCCCATTGGTTTGTTTCTGCTTTAGTCTTCCTTCCAATTGGGTTTGTTTCATCAAAGATGTCCTTGAGGTTTAGGTGGGAAAGTGTTATACCAATGTTTTTCTCTAAGTATTTGATAGTTTCTGGTCCAACATCCAGGTCCTTGATCCATTTGAAGTTCATTTTGGTTTTTGGTGAGATAAGGTGTTTCAGTTTCTTCTGCATGTTTAAACCCACTGTTCCCAGCACCATTTATTGAAGAGAGCCTCCTTTTTCCATTTAATACTTTGGACCCCCTTATCAAAGATTAGATGTCCATAGGTGTGGGGGTTTAGTTCTGGGCTTTCAATTCTGTTCCACTGGTCTGTGTGCCTGTTTTTGTTCCAGTACCATGCTGTTTTGATGATGATGGCATTATAATATAGTTTGAGATCTGGGAGTGTGATACCTCCATTTCTATTTCTTTTCCTCAAGATCGTTTTGGCAATTCTAGGTGTTTTCTGGTTCCTGATAAATGATTGTAGATTTTGTTCTATTCTCTTAAAGAAGCTTGGTGGAACTTTGATGTGTATCACATTGAATTTGTATAAGGCTCTGGGGAGAATATTCATTTTGATAATATTTATTCTTCCAATCCATGAGCATGGGATGTCTTTCTATTTCTTGGTGTCATTTTCTATTTCCTTGAATAGTGACTCATAGTTTTAAGTGTATAAGTCTTTCACTTCTTTGGTCAACTTTATTCCTAGGTATTTGATTGATTTTGCTGAAACAGTAAATGGGAATGATTTCTGGATGTCTTCTTCAGATTTAGTGTTTTCATAAAGAAATGCCACTCATTTTTGTACATTGATTTTGTAGCCTCACACCTTGCTATATTGCCTAATAACTTCCAGTAGTTTTGTGCTGGATTCTTTAGCTTTTTCTATGTATACTATCTATGTGTATCATCTTCAAATAGTGAGAGCTTGACTTCTTCCCTTCCAATCTGTATTCCTTTGATTTCTTTCTCTTGCCTGATTGCTATGGCAAGAACTTCCAATATTATGTTGAAGAGTAACGGTGACAGTGGACAGCCCTGTCTAGTCCCAGATCTGAAGGGGAATGCCGTCATTGTTGGATAGGACAGAGAGAAATGTAGAGAGGAGGGGAAGACAGAGAGGGGGAGAGAAAGACACCTGAAGACCTGCTTCACCACCTGTGAAGGGACTCCCCTGCAGGTGGGGAGCCAGGGGCTTGAACTGGGATCCTTACGCTGGTCCTTGTGCTTTGCGCCACCTGTGCTTAACCCGCGGTGCTACTGCCTGACTCATTTATTGATATCTTAATCCTTAATTTTGTTTGTGTTTAAAGAATGATGGGGGGTGGCACCCCCAGTGAAGTGCACATACTATTAAGTGCAACAATATGCACAAGGACCTGGGTTTGATACCTGGCTCCCCATTGGCAGGGGGAATGCTTCACAAGCGGTGATGCAGGTCTGCATGTGTCTGTCTTTCTATCTTCCCCTCCCCTCTCTATTTCTTTCTGTCCTATTAAAAAAAGGGGGGCCACCAGAAGAGGTGGGTTTGTAGTGCTGGTACTGAGCCTAGCTACCAGAGACTAAATAAATAAATAAGAAAAAAGAATGATCAGGTTAACATGCTATCATGGGTGGCCTTGTCATGCCTGGTCTGTATAAAAATGGAAATATATACACAAATAAGTATTGAAGGAAAATAAAGTAAGATAAAATAGAGAAGACAGCCATACAGAAAAAAACACCTGGAACCATCCACACACAGCTGTTCAAAAGAACCAATCCTGCTTTTACGTTGATTTTTGTTTAAGTCCCTATACCTGTGGTACTTTGCATCCCTATAAAACTAACATATTTAAAAAGTTATCTATATATTTGTAAAACCATACTAAGTTTCAAATGAGTTAGAGAATAATTCAAATAATGCTAGAGAAAATAATATCTTAAAAGGTAAAACTAGAGTGAGTGACATTTTTGGATGGCTTCACACATGCATGGAATATAGACCACTAAAGCAAACAACTAGGAAGAATGAAAGTAACTCTTAGAGACAGTGAATTGTTTTACAGTAGTGTACTGTAGAAGACTCACTGGACACACTACCAGAGTTCCATCATTCCCAGCTTCCCTTCAGATAACTACCATAGTATTCTTCTAGCGTTATATTAACTGACTATTGCTATCATAAACATTATACTGAATATATACAGTATTCAGGTTAAATGTATATTGATAATTCACTTAAAGAGCTCATGGGATCAATGAATAAGAATAAACCTTTTGATAGAAAATCTAAGATGCTGGGTGGTAGCACACATAGTGAAGCACAAGGACTGATGCAAGAATCCCAGTTTGAGCCCCTGGCTCACCAGCTGCAGAGGAGTTGCTTCGCAAGTGGTGAAGCGGTGTCTTTCTCTTCCCCTTTCTGTTTTCCCCTCTCTCAATTTCTGTCTGCTCTACCCAACAACAACAATAACAAAAAAATAGAAAATATGACCATCAGGAGCAGTGGCGTCGTGGTGCAGGGACTGAGCCCTAGTGATAACCCTAGAGGAAAAAATACAAAAAGAAAATATGAAGATCTCTGAATATATACAAAATCCTGTATTTTGAAACTGAGAAAACAGTGTGGTCTATCTAAATATCTTTTGTGCCTCAGGCTCTGACCTCCCAGGTTCATTCCCCTGCACCAACAAAAGCCAGAACTGTCCAGTACACTGGTGCATATTTGTATTTGCATGTGTTGATGTATGTGTGTGTCTGTCTCCCCGAGCCTCCCCCCCATCTCTCTATTTCATTAAATTATACAAATAATAAGATATTTTAAAATATTTTGTATTTCAAATCCTGATCTTTTAGAATATGAATATTTAGGTCAGTGAAATAGCTCACTTGGATGTTATGTTTCTTTGACATATGGAGAACCCAAGTTCAGGTCTACTTCCCTGCACTAAAGAAAGTTTTGCTCTGTGGTCCAGGAGGTGGCACAGTGGATAAAACACTGGACTCTCAAGCAGCTGGTCCCAAGTTCAGTCCCTGGCAGCATATATACCAGAGTGATGTCTGGTTCTTTCTCTCCTGCTATCTTTCTCATTAATAAATAAATAAAATCTTTAAAAAAAAAAGAAATGAAAGTTTTGGTTCTGTGGTTGCTTCCATTCTCTCTCTACCTCTATAGATTTTAAATGTACATATTTGAATTAAAATATTTAAAAAGTTTAACTCAATTTGTGCATATGCTAAAATATGCTGTGTTAAAGGATGCATATTATAGAATCTAAAAAAAAAGGTCTGTTTTATGTAGAGGATTTATAGAAGATCCTTTTAGCCACTGTTTTATCATAGAGAACAGTATCTTGTACTTGACATAGAAAGACAGGGATGAAGGTCTGAGCAAAGAAGAAGAAATCATGGAGATCCCACAATTCAACAAGTTAGATTCAGTCTATAAGTATGTTTATAATCCTGGGAAAAGCTGTACCAATGCTGTTTCTTTCCGGAATAACTTTGGCATTTTTTTCTTCAGTATTTGCTTGATTTTTGCTGTATAAAAAATGTGTTCATTTAAAGCACTGCTCAAGAAGCTGTCTATATGAGTGACAACCAAAGAGGATATATTCAACCCTCCAAAACATAAAATAAAATAAAATAAAATAAAAGAGGGAGGGATGCTTTTTATTGGTCTATTGGTTACTGTCTTTTTTTTTTTTTTTTTTTTTTGCCTCCAGGGTTATCGCTGGGGCTTGGTGCCTACACTACAAATACACTGCTCTTGGAGGACATCTTTGTTCCATTGTTGTTGCTGCTGTTATTATTGTTGGATAGGATACTGATAAATTGAGAGAGATGGGGAAGATAGAAAAGAGAGAGGGAGAGAAAGACACCTGCAGACCTGCTTCACTGCTTTCAAAGCAACTCACCTACAGTTGAGGAGCCAGGGATTCAAACCTGGATCCTTGCGCTGGTCCTTGTACTTCACACTATGTGCGCTTAATCTGATGTGCTACCACCTGGCTCCCTGGTTACTGTCTTAAAGGCTGGTATTTGTATGTGGAATGAATACAAAATATTGAGATAGGATATTATTGGAAAATCTCGTTGGAATTTGCATTTTTTCACATATGTTGATCTGTGTATTTTGCTGTCAATTATCTTTTTTGTGCTCGTCACCCCTTCTGCCTTAATGATTTTTTAAAATCTATTTATAAAATGGAAACACTGATAAGACCATAGGATAAGAGGGGTACAATTACCACCACCAGAGCTCCATATCCCATCCTCTCCCCTGCTAGCTTTCCTGTTCTTTAACCCTGTGGGATTATGGACATGAGATCATTCTGGGGTATAGAAGGTGAAGGTCTGGCTTCTGTAATTGCTTCCCCACTGAACACAGGTGTTGACAGGTCAATCCATACTCCCAGCCTGTTTCTCTCTTTCTGTATAGCCATGGCCTCTCTCCTTCCCTCAAAGTCACTGTGTTTTCAGTTTGATGTTTCTACCATCTCCTCACCATCTGTATCTGTTTAGGCTATTCCTTTCCAATAGGTAGTTCTTACCCTTTGTGCTATTAAACAGTGTTATTTTGGTTACTGTCTGATTGCACTCTTCTCTTTCTGCATGCTCCTTCTCACCTAATTTTCTACTTACTTGCCCTTTAAAGCCTTTTTGATATTCACTATTTTGGTCTGTATTTTACTGAGCATTTTGGAAAGATTTATATTTCCCAACCTTTATCATTACTGTGGTTAAGTATGCACTGAGGTCCTTACCATGAAACTGAAAGAATGCATTTCAATTAAAATGAGCAAATCTGCACTTAAAAATTGACTGGCTTTAAATATTTGTGATTTTGAGCACCCTACTTTGATCCTGTCACTCTTAGAATTAGAGACTTTTGCTGACTTAGAATGATTTCTTTCCCCATTGATTTTCTAAGCCCTTTTACCTTCCAATTGTATGAAATACTTGTTTTTTATCTAACAACCCCCTTACTCTTATCTCATTCTTTCCAATATCTATAGAAGAAAGCAGATTAATTTAGATGAATACTGATTTGAAGTTTGGTTCAAGAAACAAATTTTAAACCTTGTTTTCAAGAGGACAATATACCTTACCAAACTGTAAGGTCCTTGTACACAAGCATATGCATTCTTTATCAGGGATTTTTTTTACTAATCTATTCACTTTTTCTGTTCATAGTTTTCTTAGCAAACAGTATTTATTTTTTTAATTACTTTTTTTTTTACTGAATAGGGATAGAGAGACTGAGATTAACCGAGGAGATAGAGAGGGGAAAAAGAGAGACACCCACAGCACTGATTCCCTCAGGTAGGTGGGGACCCTGAGCTTGAATTTGGGTCCTTTGTTCATGGTAACATGTTTGCTCAGTCAAGTGTGCTTGCACCTGACCCTGCAAATAGTAGCTATTTATTAGAAATGGATTCAATGAACAATTTTCTTAATAATTTACCTAGCCCTAAATAAGCTATACAACGTTTATTATTATATTTATCGTTAAAATAGTGTCATGCACAACAAGGGCAACAAAAGGGAAAATAAATAATAAAAAATAAAAAAACTGTCATACAAAGCTCTATTGTAGCTATAATGAAAATTAGATCTATTTTTTATTTTCAAATTTCCCTGTCAAATATTCAGTAACATAAAGAATATATGAAAAACATAAACACTTAACAGACATGAGTTTAACGAAAATTTGGTTTAAATTTAATTTACAAATATAAAGGCAAATACCATAACATTGGCATATGGAAATGGAATACATATCTGTTTGCTCCTGTTAACAGGGATGGTATGTTTACTTATCTCCCACACTTTAAGATTGACTGCATGGATCACATGTGTCTGATATAGGTCAAAGAAATTGGAGTGTAACCTCTTCTTTACCAGTCCCAGTTTATTTCAGCATTTCAATATATATATATGACTAGGTGGTGGCAAACTCTGCAGGATACACACATTAGCATGTGTGAGGACCAGAGTTTAAGCTTCTGGCACCCTTTTATGGGAAGGGAAGATTCACAAGTGGTGAAGCAGTACCACAGGTGTCTCTTTTTTTCTCCCCTCCTCTTTTCCTCTCTCTGTCTCACTCCCTATTAAAAAATGACTTTTGCGAGTGTTGGAGTTGTCTTGCAGGCATGAGCTTCATTGATAAATCTGTTAGTGATAATAGTAATAATAACAACAGCAATAATAAAAGTAAATAATAGATGCTTGTGTAATATATTGTGTTGTCAAAAAAGTCATGATGTGTTTTTTCATAGAAAAACTTTTCCATATATGACATAGTATGAGACATAGATAGGTTTTAGAATATGAACCTTTACTTTCTAAGCAAAATTTTCAGGAGAGAACTAGTAAAATAGCTCTTTGAATAGTGCACTGCTTTGCTATGTGCCCGGCCTAGGTTCCAGTGCTGCTCCCATTGCGTTGAAAGAAGCTTTGGGACTGTGGTCTCTCTCATTATTTGCTTCTCTCTTTCGCTTTCTGTTTTTAAAATATTGTTTGATAGGACAGAGAGGAATTTAGAGGGAAGGGATATAGAGAGTAAGAGACAGAGAGATGACTGCTGCCCTGCTTCACACTTGTGAAACTTTCCCACCTGCAGGTAGGGGCCAGGGGCTTGAACCCAGGTAAGTGCACACTGTAAGGTGTTCATATAGCCAGGTGCACCACCACCTGCCCCTCTGTTTCTCTACCTCTCAAAACAAAAATAAAAAAAACAAAAAGAGAAAAGAAAAGAAAGAAGAAAAGGAAAGAAAACCACTGGGGAACTGGCTTAATTGGCAGTGTATTGGACTTGTATACCTGAGGCTTATCCTTTGATCTTAACACTAAATGTGTTAACTGATGCTCTGGTGCCCTTCTACCCCCAGTCTAGTGAAAATCTCTTGTCATATGTATAAATAAAATAACTCTTACTTTTTTTCAGAAGATAGTCTATTATATTTTTTGTAGGAAAGGAGAAAGTGAACAAATCTAGAAAAGGAGATTGTTCAGAAGCAAGCTGAGAACATTATGCTGTTAGGAGTTGATTGAAACACTTTGTTGCAAGATTGTGAGATTGCCCTTGTGGTATTAGGCCACCTTGCTTAGAAGAGTAACAGCACTTGGCGGACTAGCTTTATCTTCTTGGATTTCTTGAAAGTTACTAGTGAGATAATACTGTTTAATGATTTTTTTCTTATGCAAAGTCAGACTCATAATTAGACTATGATTTTAAATTTTGAGAATTTTGTGGACTTAATAATACAACTTATCTTCATAACCTAGTTGTCCAATGGAGCAGTGAGACCTTTATCAGTACCCTTAAGTTCATAACCAAAATATATCCTAAAGTTTTGTCACAATCGTGATGGAGGGTCCTGTTGCACTCCTCTGTGCATTTCAATTCAATTTTCCCAACACTATTTATTGAAGAGACTCTTCTTTTTCTGCTAGGAAATTGTGCAGATGCAGTCACATCTGCCATGTCCCCTCAGGCTATTGCTAGTTCCAGCGAGAGTTGGGACATTCTCAGAGCTGAGCGCCTGTTCTGCCATGTTGTGCCCTCAGGGCATTGTCAATTCCCCTGCAATAGTTTAAGTGCTTTGGTTACTCCTCCCCCTTCCCATTCTCACGAGAGTTATTATCCTACCCTGGAGTGCTATGGTTACTCCTCCCCCTTCCAATTCTCGTGAGAGCTACTCCCATAAAAGCCCTTCACTTCAGTGGTTAGATGCAGGGAAGGTTGCTGCGTGAGGGGGCCATTTTTGCTACCTCCACGTGGCCCAAGCTGCTTCTCTCTCACCCAACTCTGAGGTGCCATCGCAAATAAAGATTTGTGTTCCCTCTTCACTCCGGATCTCCTCTCTCTCTTCTCCACGGTGCAGCTCGACATTTTTCCACTTAATGTTTGGTCCCCCTTATCAAGTATTAGTTGATCTTAGATGTACTATGTATTTCATATTACCTTCCCAGCTAAGAAGCATTTGTTATTACACATCGGTATATGGTTTTTAAAGGTACATTTAGAGGTTTTTTTTTTTTTTAGATTGAATAAAAATTGACAGGTGAAACCAGAAGTTAAAGTCACTTATTCAAATATAGATCCCAGAGGTGTTTACTATCCTAATGATTCTCAGCCCTACTGCAAGGAACTTTTACAAAAATATTTATTATTTCTGGACCTCACTACAGCCTAATTACTTTAAAACCTTCTACTGTGTATTCTGGTAATAATATGATCACAAAAACCCCTCAGTAGTTAAAATGTGTAACCTAAGTTATGAAGTATTGACCAGACCTTTTTCTCATATGTAACTTTGTAAGTAGTATTCCAGAAGATTTTTGAGAAGCTGCTTGCATTTAGAAATACATTTTTCAAATGAAAGATGTTATACCCAGTGGTTAATTCCCCAGACCTTTCCATAAAAGTCCAATTAAGCTCAATGTATCTGAAGCTTAGTTTTCTGTTAATGGAATTATAGAACTTAATCACCATGTATAGCAATGTTCCTGCAAAAAAAACCAATCAAACAACAACAAAAAAACCCCTCTGGATTCTAAGGGAAAGAAAGAAAAATAGAAGTAAAAAGATCTTTAACTACAGTCCATCCACAGAGTCTTACTCTATTTGCCCTATCCTTCCCCTTCCTGTATCCTTCCCATACTGTACTTGTATAGTTGAGAGATTTGTGGATCCTGAATAATCTGCTGCTGTGACTGCTTTTGCTCCATCAGGTAGTAAGTAACCTGCCAGCTATTACCCATTCCCACTAAAATCAGTGATTCTGACCTGGAGTTCTTCCTTCTCTGGATACATAAATAAGAGCTCGTACTCTTGGTTTGCTTGGTGCATGTATGTGTGCATGTATTTTGTTACTGTTTGCTTGTTTTTCTCTTCTGCTACTTTTCTGCCTTTTTTAATTGATGGAGACATGATTTGTCTTTCTTTTTTCTTTCTATTTTTCATAGGTAGAGACACAGAGGCAGAGAAAAAAAGCAAAGGGACTGAAGTGAACTACAGCTTCCTTCAGTGCTGTCAGGGCTGGGCTCAAACCTGGGTTGTGCAGAGCAGTATACTATCCAAGTGAGCTATTTTGCCTGCCTAGTGGATCTGTTTTCCGCTAGCAGTGCAAAG
Source organism: Erinaceus europaeus (assembly GCF_950295315.1). Classification (NCBI taxonomy): domain Eukaryota; kingdom Metazoa; phylum Chordata; class Mammalia; order Eulipotyphla; family Erinaceidae; genus Erinaceus; species Erinaceus europaeus. The sequence continues at coordinate 48,384,551 of NC_080167.1, forward strand.
CAAATAAGTGAGAAAATGATTTTTCCCATGCTCATTTCCTCCTCAACAGATTTTTTTTACTTTGATCATGTAAGAATGATGTATATCATTATTTTCTTTCAAAACATGAATTTTTTTAAAGTAAAAGATGCTCCTATGTATTTGTGCCAAAACAACAAAACTAAACAGGAATACCCGTCAGTGAAAAAGAGTATCTGTTATCCCACAAGTGGGCCTTCAAAAGATTGAAATGAAATTTATTAGCACCTTATCAGAGACACTGAATGCTGACAAGGACTTTGAAATAAAGAGTAGAAATGAGGTTGAGTGGGGAGTATTGTACTTATCAAAGAGAAGCTTATATTAAGTAATAAATTTGTCTATATTTTGTTTTTATTGTTGTTGCTACCCAAATTGTTACACTCCTTCAGAGACTGTGATTCAGATGAGAATATGGGTAAGAAGGGAAGTTCCTGTCTAATTATTTTGAGTAAAAGAAAATGCCTCATGGATTATGAGAGATCAGAAGATAACTATTACATTTATTAAGTCTCTGAAAAATATATCAATTATTTTTGAAAAGGGAAGTTCTTGAAGTGGGTTATATAATTAAAAATGAGAAATTTTAAGTCAAACAGAATGTAAAAAATATAAATAAAATAAAGTTCTGAAAACTTGAGAAATTTTAAATCATCCTCATTGTTAAAATACTAGATTTTATGTCCTTACTTCAGCAGTACATATACTAAACTTGGAATGATACAGAAAAAAAAGTAGCATGGCTCCAGTGCAAGGATGGCACACAAATTTTTGAAGTGTTACATACTTTAAAAAGAACAACAACAAAAATGAGATTTTATTAAGATGAGCAGTTTCTGCTTATTTACCCAGATGACTTCCCATGTCCATTTTTCTAGTTGTATGCACTTGATATCTAGTTAATTAATTGAAATAAGATGAGTGTCTTGTGCCCCTAAATTGACAGAGAGAGAGAGAGAGAGGAAGGGGTTGGGAGAGAGACCATCTCTACTTATATGAACATATATCAGAGGACATGTCTACTCAGTTTTCTATAGCAAAGATAAAAAAAAAAAATAGGAGTTAGAAAAACCAGTTTCTGAAATGTCAACCCCATGGCATATATGACTTTTCAGATTTACTTTTTTGTTCCTTTGGGGTTTTCATTCATATGGCATTTGGCACAACTTATGCAACATACTACCGAGATTTCCAGTGCCAAAAATGTTTTAGCAGACTGATGATATGTCTGATATGATAGATCTTATCATTACTTTTCAGTGTGAATTTATTGTCTAATGATCAGTTTGATCCTTAGGGAACATCTGGAATTGATTAACTTACTCCTCTTTTTTTGTCCTATTTCAGATATTCCTAAAGCATCAAACCAGTAAGTCATTTCTTTTTTTTGGTTATGTATTAAATATCAACACTGAATTACCCAAATGTTACTATTTGGCATGATTGGAAATACTTTGTCCTTAGAACTGGAATATTTTCATAATATTATTTCAGTTTTATCTTTACAATAAGTGTTTCAACTGATGCTAATAATCAAACTGATGGGATAAATATTATTCAATTATTTAAAAATAATCAGTCCTATACTGTTTCCACAATTTAAACTGTGTGGGAGTTTTATTTGATTTTATAATCTCTCAACTGTAGCTAGAAATTTTATATAAATATGCTATTTATTGGGATAATTAATAGATTACAGTAAATATAGCTGTTGAAATTTGTGTAAAATTTCTCAGTTTTCTGCAGAACACTTACCCTCAGTCTAGGTCTTCCTCCACCATCATGCACGAGAACCTGAAAACCCCTCCCACACCCCCTTTACTTTGGTACAGTACACCACACCCAGTCCAACTTCTACTTTCTGTTTCCTCTTTCTGTTTGTAATTCTCCACATCTTTCCATGAGTGAGATAATTCTATATTCATCCTCTTTCTGGCTTGTCTCACTCAATATAATTACTTAGAGCTCCATCCAAGATAGATGAGATGAAGAAGGTGACTTCATCTTTCTTTTTCTTTTTTCTTTTTTTGCCTCCAGTGTTATTACTGGGGGTCTGTGCCTGTAATGCTTACTATGAATCCACTGCTCCTGGAGGATATTTTATCCATTTTGTTGTTGTCCTTATTGCTGTTCTTGTTCTTGAATAGGACAGAGTAATCAAGAGAGGAGGGGGAGACATAGAGGGAAGAGAAAGACACCTGCAGATCTGCTTCCCCGCCTGTGAAGCAATACCTCTGTAGGTAGAGCATTGGGAGCTGTAACCAGGATCCTTATGCCGGTCCTTGTGCTTCGTGCCATGTGTGTCTAATCTGGTGTGCTACTGCCTGGCCTGACTTCATTCTAAATAGTTGAGTGGTATTCCATTGTGTATAGATACCATACGTTTCTTAGATACTCCTCTGTTGTTGAACACCTAGGTTGCTTCCAAATTTTGGCTATTACAAATTTTGCTGCTATGAACACAAGTATACACAGATCCTTTTGAATGGGTGTGTTTGGTTCCTTAGAATATATCCCATTGCCAGGTCATAGGGTAGGTTCATTTCTAGCCTTCTCTCTTCTTTTTTTAAATATTTATTATTCCCTTTTTGTTGCCCTTGTTTTATTATTATTTATGTTGTCATTGTTGGATAGGACAGAGAAAAATGGAGAGAGGAGGGGAGGACAGAGAAGGGGGAGAGAAAGACACCTGCAGACCTGCTTCACCGCCTGTGAAGTGACTCCCTTGCAGGTGGGGAGCAAGGGGCTCGAACTGGGATCGTCATGCCAGTCCTTGTGCTTTGTGCCACATTTCTAGCCTTCTGAGAGTTCTCCAGATAATTCTCCACCGGGGTTATTAGCCTTTTGTTTGATGTATAGAATGTAACGATCTCCCATTTTGTAAGGAGTCTTTTTTTGGTGGTGGCTTCTTGCCAAGTAGAAGAAGCTTTTCAATTTGGAATAGTTCCATTGGTTTATCTTTGTTTTTGTCTTCCTTGTGAGTCATTAAAGATGCTTACCCTGGGTCCAGAGGGATAGATAATGGGAAAGCTATCAGGGGAGGGGATGGGATAAGGAGATCGGGTGGTGGGAATTGTGTGGAGCTGTACCTCTCTTATCCTACGGTTTTGTTAATGTCTCCTTTCTTAAATAAATAAAATTAAAAAGAAGATAAATACAAAAAAAAAAAAAGATGCTTATAAAACCAAAACAGAAAAGAGAATACAGGTCCAAGAAGTATTCAGAGGACCTACTGGGGGTTGTATTGTTATATGGGGAACTGGGGAATGTTATGCATATACAAACTATTGTACTTACTGTTGAATGCAAAACATTAATTCCCCAGTTAAAAAAAAAAGAAAAGATTTCTGCCTTTTTTCCTCTAAATATTTGATAGTTTCTGGTATAACATCCAAGTCCTTGATCCATTTGGAATTTACTTTTGTGTGTAGTGAAATGTAGTGGTTCAGTTTCATTCTTCTGCCATTTCAACTCATTTTCCCAAAACCATTTGCTGAATAAACTCTCCATTTTATATTTAATAGTTTCTATCCCCTGGTCAATAATTAGATGCCCATATGTGTGGGGGCTTATTTCTGGACTCTTAATTCTATTACACTGGTCAGTGTGACTATTTTTGTTTGAGTACCAGGCAGTTAGGATTACATGGGACACCTCTATATTTTTTTTCTCAAGATTGCATTGGTGGTTCTAGGTACTTTCTGGTTCCAGATAAGCTTTTGTAGCTTTTGTCTGATTCTCCTAAATTTGGGTAGGACCTTTATGGGGATTGCATTAAATTTGTATATGATTCTGAGTACTAATTTTGATTATATTAATTCTTAACCCATGAAAATGGAATATATTTTAACTTCTCTGTATATATTTTTTATTTTGTTAAATAGTATCTCATAATTTTCAGTATACAAGTCTTTCACATGTGGCTTTTGGTTTTTATTTTATTCATGTGAGTCTGGCCAAGCATTTCTCAATTTTGTATGCCCTTCAAAGAACCAACACTTAGCTTCATTTATCTTTTGTATGATTCTTTCATTTTTGATATTGTTTACTATGCTTTACCTTTAATTATTCTATTCCTTCTGCTGTTCCTTTGTTTTTCTTTTACTATGTCCTTAAGGTGTGTAGTCAGGATCTTTATTTGAATTTTTTCTTGTTTTCTAATGTGTACCTGTATGGCTATGAATTTCCCTCTTAGCTAAGTCTTAAATATTTAGTAAGTCACATCTTTATTTTCATTTGATTCTAGGAACATTTTAATTTGTTCTTTTTTTTTTTTTTTTGCCTCCAGGGTTATCGCTGGGGCTCAGTGCCTGCACTACAAATCAATCTACAGCTCCTGTAGCCATTTTTTTTTAATTATAAAATTGAGATATCAACACCACCATAGGATAAGAGGGGTATAATTCTACACAATTCCCACCACAGAACTCACTGTCCCATTCTCACCCCCTTGAAAGTCTTCCTATTCTTTATCCCTCTGGTTGTATTATGGGAGGCAGAAGGTGGAAGGCCTGGCTTCTGTAATTGCTTCCTTCCCCACTGAACATGGGTGTTAGCAGGTCCTTCCAAACTCCCAGCCTGTCTCTCTCTTTCTCTAGTGGGGCAGGGCTCTGGGAAGGCGGGACTCCAGGACACATGGCAGGGTCATCTGCCCATGGAAATCCTGTTGGCATCATTGTACCATGGTGTTTATTATTGAAGATAAAGACAAATACTTGGTATTCTGCATCCAACTTTCATTGGGGATATGTATATAGGTATCGTCATATGAATAAACAGTTCTCAGGCACATTAGCCTATATCAGAAGTCAGATCTGACACTACCAATGTGGAAATTTTAGCTTGAGATTCCATTCAAGCTCCCAAGACTGACCTCACATTCAGACACCAGTTGTAATCCCAGCCAGTTACCTGGACTTCTGACTGACTGACTGACTACAAATAGATGGAAATTCCTGCAAACCCCTCAGACTTCAAGTGTCCATTGCTAGTGCAGATTGTTACCTGTCCTTCTGACCAATTAGCTCTAAAGCAGATATTTCAGGACACAGTTTTTGGTTTAATAATTTTGTTAGAGTGGCTCACAGAATGCAGGAAATAAATTTACTCAGTAGATCATGCATTTATTACAAAGGATGTAATTCAGAAAAATCCACATGAAAGTGCCACACAGCATAAGGTATGAAGCACAGAACTTTTGTTCCTTCTTCGAGATACCATTCTCCTCAATTTTCCAAATATTCATGCGTCCAAAAATTCCAATATCCCTTATTCTTGGTTATTTATGGAAATCTCATTGCATAGCATGAGTGTTTGATCCATTGTCTTTGATAGTTAATAATTGATTTATCTTCTAGTTCCTGTCCTCTCCAGAAAATGTGGGAGAGAATGAAAATATTATTATTTGTTCACTATAACCAATACTATAATGAACACTCACAAAACTTTTGCAGTTTCATCTTAGAACTAATTTTCTAGAATCATAACAGATAGGCTAAATTTTGTTCTACTTTTAAAATCTAAAATTGCATAATCTCAGAAATATTATTTCTAACCATTCACAGAGGAAAACTGCAGAGTCCCCTGATCTTTTTTCTATGAAGGATACAGAAATCCCCAAGTGATTTTTTCTTAGATTACCCATATTAGACATAAATAATACTGAGATGATTTAACCTGACTTAGATAAAACAGTTGTTCGTATTTAATTAGTTCTTACCATAGGGCAGAAAAATTTAAAACTAATGGAAAAATAAAGGTGAATAAAAAGAAGACAAGTAGAGATGGATGTATGGATACAGATATACCGGTAACGTAGATAGGCAAATACATACATGAATGATATAGACTGACTGTAATTTAATTCTGATATCTCCCTTTTTTCTTCCACTATCCCTTTTTAGATATTAAGCACAATAGTAGGGTTAAAGTATTTTTTCATAGACTGAGTGAATTTGTTTTTGTTCAACTCCAAGAAAGGAGGAAAAGAAGATGTATGAGAGAGGAGATGAAGAAGTTGAAAATGAAGTGGGGGGTTTATTTGTTCAAACTACATTAATTATATTATTTAAAAATGTAGAATAGTAATTAAGCAGCATTTTCCCAAAAATGAGAATTGAATTACACTGTAAGAATTCCTTTTGAGAGACTGTATTTTTTTTATGATTGGTTAAATAATGATTGACAAGACTGTAGGATAAGAGAGTTATGATTACATACGATTCTAACCATCAGAGTTCCTTATGTCATCCCCTCCTTTGGAAGCTTTCCTATTCCTTATCCCTCTGGGATTATGGACCCAGCATCATTATGGGGTACAGAAGCTGGAAGGTCTGGCTTCTGTAATTGCTTCTCCTCTGGACATGGGCATTGGTAGGTGGACCCATACCCCCAGCCTGTTTCTGTCTTTCCCTAATGGGGTAGACCTCTGGAGAAGTGGGATTCAAGGACACATTGGTGAGTTCTTCTGCCCAAGGAAGTCAGGTTGGCATCATGGTAGCATCTGCAACTTGGTGGCTGGAAAGCATTAAGATATAAGCAGAACAAATTGTTTAATAATCAGGAACCCAAAGACAAGAATATAGCTGGTATTTGGGGTTTTCGTATTGGAAGAAGCTTGAAGTCTATTTTAGGTATATTCCAATGGGCCCATGACTTTACTAATTTTACCTGTGTCCAGTAGCTAACATGCAGGTAGAATAAAAGGTATCTGGGGAGATGGTGTCAAAGTTGGAAATAGGACTAGAAGGCTGGATCAGGGAAGTATGGGAAATAATGGGGAAATTATATAAATACTGTTAACTATAAACCGAGAGACTGTATTTTTTTAAAAAAATTTGCAGCAGGTCATTGGTTTAGTTCAGGAAACACTTTCATTAAAACCAAGTTTAATGTTCATGCGAGACTGTAAGAAAGAGGACTGAAATAAATTATAAAATGTGAAACTGCATTTATTTTCATTGGTAGAAACCAAAGCTGAAAAGCAAGCAGATTAAATTCACATTGTTGTTGCTGTTGTCACTGAAGATCTACTACTCTGAGTGACCTTTTTCTTTGTTTTTTTTTTTTCAGTTGGGGTAAAGGAGAAAGAGAGAGAGAGAGAGAGAAGATGAATATGTAAATAACATGAAGCTACTCCCATTTCTGTGGTATTCACATGTGATATATCTTGGCTTCAACCCAGGTGAGCTACCACATCTCCCCCTGCTTTCACTATATATATATATTCTAACTTTTCCACATTGGAAGTTAAAATACTAGTGAGAAAGCTATTGGATAGAATGAAGTAGTTACTAATAGTTGTTTGCCAGTCATTTAAATAATAAAAGGTATTTCTAGTAGCCTATTTAAAATGAAAATTGAGATGTTTTTTTAAATACCACTATAAGAAATCAGATTTAAAGACAATTTTGATAATTATTACCAAAAGATGGGCTTGAATGCTATGAAATACATCTAATAGATGCATGGCTTAGATGCACTGTTTTAGGATACAGATCTCATTTGATTGTATGACAGATATCTCAACCACACTTTGTATCTCTGTCTAGAGTGTAAATCAGAAATGAAGTTAATGATCATTTTGATCTTTGGGAAGCAGTAATTTTTTTCACTATCATAAAACAAATTAATTTCTCCCACATTTGTTTTGATCCACTGTGCTATCCATGAAACCTCACCATTGTTGGGATTTATCCATGGCAGGTAAGAGTCATAGTATGTATAAGGAGTAACTTATTAGGACCTTTTGTGTCTGTCTGCAAAATGAAGGATTGTAATTACATGTTTATTAAGTTCTAATTCTGCTAAAACTGATTTTGATACATTGTACTCTTTTTTTTTCCTTAAGTATTATTTTTACACATTTAGAATTAGAATGTGATAGTTCCCAACATACAATTAAAGCTTGCTCATATCCCTTTTAGAGCTTTTAAGGCTTGACTAATTTACAGTAGGTTGAAATTCCAGGTATAAATTCCAGTACTAAAGGTGAAGTACTGTTTCTGAATATATGGTATAGACTTCATATACTAATATCATTACAATGAAATATGATTACTACACTTATCCTATAGATCAAAAACTGTCTAGTCACTATTTATGTATTTATATTATGCATTCATATATTGATAAAGTTATAAAGACATTTGACCTATATTTCCATTTCTCTTAAAAGAAAATTCACTATAGTTTAAATTGTCATTCTCAGTCTGAAATAAAAATAAATTGCTTGTCTTTCATCTGTACATTCATCTTATGAACATTTGCTGGCAGAGAGCGACTTCCTTACATAGCAAATGGGTTTGGTTTTCTTCCAAATAATATTCTGTGAAACTGAATTTGCTTTCATCATTTCAAGAAGAACAGAAATGAGTCTTATCTTTGCTATTCTGAGAAAACTAAATTTGTTAATCCTCTGTGTGATAGAACAAAATAGAAAGATTAAAACTGGAGAAATTATAATTCTAGTGTCTGGAAACATATTCTTTCTGGTTTTCTTCTCCACTCTATTACTGACATTTTAGGTGACCTAAAGTAGGTAATGCAGATACATCATTTTCTTTCTGTGACTATTAGTACTGAGTCTCCCAGTGATTTATATAAATTATTAATTTGTCTTATGCATGCTTTAAATTTATCTTATTGGTTTTCAAACAAAAAGTGGAAAAATGGGATGCTTTACATTGTAATTTTGCATTTACCATACATTTTTTGCCAATTTATTTTATTTTATTTTATTTTATTTATTTATTTATTTACTTATTGCCTTCAGTCTTATTGTTGGGGCCCTGTGCCTGCACTATGAATCCACTGCTCCCAGAGGCCATTTTTTCCCATTTTTGCTGTCCTTGTTATTATTGTTAATTGTTGTCCTTGCTGCCTTTGTTGTTGGAGAGACAGATAAATTGAGAGAAGGAGGGGAAGACAGAGAGGGGAGGGAAAGATAAGACACTTGCAGACCTGCTTCACTGCTTGTGGAGCAACCCCCCTGTAGGTGGAGAGTGAAAATATCACATTCTAATCCTTAAGGAAAAAAGAATACAAAGGGATCAAAATCACTTTTAGCAGTCTTAGAAGAATTAGAACTATTAGGTTCTAATTCTGAATAGTTGCAGTTAAGTAAGACTTCTTTTTAATACATTATCCTGTATTTTCAGGAGGGAATCCTATTATTAAGAAATAAATGAATTATTTTCCTTTGCATATCTTAGATTATTTGGTGCTTTCACTCATTCCATGATCATGAAACTCAATTTTGTTTGCTTTACAGAAAAAAAAAAGATCTCTTGATTGTACTTCAAACTTTTTAATTACTTCTTGTCAAGCATCTTTTATTCTCTAAATTCATATACTATTCCTCTGAAACCTCATTTTCGTGGAGTCGGCTGATACATTGCTGTTAATATGCTACCAGTCCAAATCTCATACTTCAGGGGCATTGCCCTTTCAGCTGCCTACCTGGTATCCTACAGACATCTTCAATTTTGGGCATCAAGTTATCAACTTGTCCTTTTTTTTTTGGGGAGGGGGGTGTCCAGGGGCTTGGCGCCTTCACTAGGAATCTACTGCTTCTGCAGCCATTTTTTATATTATTTTATTTTATTTTATTGGATACGACAGAGAGAAATCAAGAGAAGAGGGAGAGGGAGAGAGGGAGAGACAAAGATAAACACCTGTAGGCTTGCTTCACCACTTGTGAAGCACCCCCCACACACACACAGGTGGGGAGCCTGGGGTTCAAACCAGGATTCTTGAGCAGGTGTCTGTTTAGCCTCCCATAATTGTCTTTGTATTTTTATCCACATGTACCCATCTGTCAATCCTTTCTAAATTCTTAGGGAAGGTATATCAAAGACAGAGGTCTGGTAGGATTTTTTTTTTTTCCACTAGGATTATTGCTGGGCTTTGGTGCCTACAAGATGAATCTACCACTTCTGGTGGCCATTTCCCCCTTTCTTTTATTTGACATGACAGAGGGAAATTGAGAGGGAAAGAAAAGATAGGGCGAGGGAGAGAGAGAGATACAGAGAGACAGAGATACAGAGACAGAGACACCTGCAGCACTGCTTCACTCTCCTTAGAGCACCCGCACCTGGAGGTGGGGATTTGGACTTGAACTAAGGTGCTTGCATTTGGTAGTGTGTGGAGTCTATTGGGTGCTCCACTGCCTAACCCAAGGAAAAGAATTATTACCTGCAAATCCCAATGTTGGCCTTTTGGAAAGACCTGAGTTTGAGCTGACTTTTCTTTGAAAAATTATACCTGTATTATGGAATGTGTGTGTGTTTGACAATTCAGTAAGATGATCCAGAGAAAGTGCAAGGTCTAACCTGCAAATGATAGTCAATTCACATGAGTTCTAGTCATGAAATTCCATTGCTGTCCTTTAACTGCAGCATGAAGAGCATCACTTCAGTAGCATTCTCAGTAATGTTCTGATTCAAGTGTCCTCCAAATCATTTTATACATTGAGAGAATTCTTTCTAAAATGCAAAGGTGTCTTTTTAATTCCCCGAATAATCGGTTTCCTTTTCTCCTATTGGTTTTCAGATTATACTCAACTTTTTTAAAAAAAATATTTGGGAGTCGGGCTGTAGAACAGCGGGTTAAGCGCAGGTGGCGCAAAACACAAGGACTGGCATAAGGATCCCGTTCGAACCCCGGCTCCCCACCTGCAGGGGAGTCGCTTCACAGGCGGTGAAGCAGGTCTGCAGGTGTCTGTCTTTCTCTCCTCCTCGTTGTCTTCCCCTCCTCTCTCCATTTCTCTCTGTCCTATCCAACAACAACAACAATAATAACTACAACAATAAAACAACAAGGGCAACAAAAGGGAATAAATAAAATAAATTTAAAAAAATAAAAAAAATATTTATCTTAAAGGGGGAGCAAAACACTCAGTGTTGACACACTTGACTGAGTGCACATATTACCATGAATAAGGGCCCAGTTCAAGCCTCCCATACCCACCTGTGGGGGAGGGAGCTTCACAAGAAGTGAAGCAGTGTTGTAGGTCTCTCTCCCTCTCTCTCCCCCCCCTCACTATCTCCATCTTCTCTCTATACTAAATAAGTGGGAGGGAGACTAGAGCACTCTTTAGCTCTGGTTTATGGTGGTGGTGGGTATTGAAACTGGGACTTCAGAACCTCAGGCATGAGAAGTCTTATATAAGCACATACTGTCTTTGCACCCCAATACCCAATTTCTTAGCACTCTGCAATTCATTTCTTTATACCTTTTATAACCTGTCACTACAGCTTAATTTTGGTCATTTCTACTAATGTCTGCTTTAATTCTACTGAAATTCTGATTTCAGCACTCATGTTTTTTCTTCTTTTAAGACTTTTCACAGTCTTCTCAGTGTCAAGAATATACTTTTCACTTTTCTTACTTGGACCTTTCCTCTTAATCCTTTCCCTCAGTTTCAGTCAGTTGTTATTAGAGTATTTATCTTGTGGTTCAGATTTTTCTGACAATATTTTAAAATTATTTCATTCATTTCCCTTCCCTTTTGCCTAGACTTTGTCGTATGCAAAACAGATGACTTCTGGGGGCAACTTTTTTGCAGGTTAGATCCGTTCACTGAGACCTTTAAGGATTTCTGAAGATGGCACAGGGTTAGATAGCATAATGATTATATAATGAGACTTTTCATGTGTGAGGCTTCTAAGTTCTAGGTTCAGTCTTCTGCACTATCATAAACCAGAGCTGAGTTGTGCACTGGTAAATAAATAAATAATGGTAAAAAAAAAAAAAAAGCATTTCCAAAGATGAGTCTTATTACTATTCTCAGCAACAAATGTGATTCAGACATATTCCAGCTCCGATGTGTCACTGAAATTTGAATATTTATTATTTTTCTGGGCTAGTGTTGCGGGCAGGAGAGAGGATCCAGGAACTCCTGGTGGCGTGGTAGGTAATACAATTCTTTCACACGTGAACGCCCCAGTCAGGTGTGATCATAGAGGGTTAAGCCACATGGCATCAGACCACAATGGCCACCTCCCGATTTGCATGCCAGCCCTTCTCCAGGTCTGGAAGCGGGAGAAAGAGCGAAACCAGGAACAGAAGTGGGTTTTATGGGATAAAACCGGAAGTGGCAAGTCGGAATGGATATGGCTAGGAAAGGGGGTGGAGCACACTGGGAACTTCCTTAGCTACCATTGCTACGGTTTTAGCTGGTGAGAATTAGCAAAACCCAGAGGGGATAACGTGGTGGGGAGACCTTTAGTCACTTATAAGACAAAGCAGAAGATTGGTATGTAGATAAAGGGATGGGCCATACTAGCATAGGGTGGTTTGTGGGCCCTGCCTAACTCAACCACATCTGCATAATTTCCCAACATGGTTTATTTATTTATTGTTGTTGTTGTTGTTGTTGATTTTGTCATTTTTCTCTTTTGCAATTGGGGAAACTAAGGAGAAGAAAAGTTAAATGACTTTTTGAGCCAGTCATGTTCTGGGAGACAGTTCTGTTGACCCTAAGAACTTTGGTTAATGTATTGGGTTGTTGGAAAAGTAATGAAATGGGAGCCAGGCAGTGATGCACTAGGTTAAGCACACATAGTATCCTAGTTTGAGCCCCTGGCTCCCCACCTTGGGGGTGGTGGGTGGGGTGATTGGGATCACTTCACAAGTGGTGAAGCAGGATTGTAGGTGTCTGTCTTTATCTCCCCCTCTCTATCTTCCCCTCCTCTCTCAATTTCTTTCTGTTCTATTAAAAAAAGTAAAAAAGTGGTTGCCAGGAACAGTGGATTTGCAGTTCAGGCAGCAAGCCCCATTGATATCCCTGGAGGCAAAAAAAGAAAAAAGAAAAAAGAAGTCATGAAACAATTTTGCATAGACTATTATGTCAGGTCCTGGAACATGGCAGAAGACCTAGTGGGGGTTGTATTTTTATGTGGAAAACTGGGAAATTTTATGCATGTACAAACTACTATTTACTGTTGACTGTAATACATCAATACCCTAATAAAGAAAAAAAGAAAATATCCCTGTCTAAAGAGACCTATATACACTTAAATTCTATAGCAGCACATTTTATTCCAACAAATTATAATTTTATTTTTATACTTAAAAAAGAAAAATATGTCATGACATTTCCAATACAATAGCAGGCTTATAGACACATAAGACATGTTTTAAGTGACTTATTTGTACTTAAGAGCCAGGTAAATAAAAGATAAAAAAAGCAGAAATAACAGCAGCATTCTGTACTTAATATGGACCACTGTGCCAGATGCAGCAGTTTTTTTTTTTTAACCAGAGAGAGGGGAAGAGAAAGACTAGCCCTTTCAGCAGTATCTACTATGTATAGGACAGCAGTAATATAAATATGTCAGAAACAGTATTTCAAAGATATTTCCCTCAGGAGAATAGTTTTACATGGGTCAAATAATTCTTTTTTTTTTTTTTTTGCCTCCAGGTTTATTGCTGGGTCTCGGTGCCTGCACCATGAATCCACTACTCCTGGAGGCTATTTATTTCCCCTTTTGTTCCCCTGTTTGTTTTATCATTGTTGTAGTTATTATTATTGTTTTTATTGCTGTCGTTGGATAGAACAGAGAGAAATGGAGAGAGGAGGGGAAGACAGAGAGGGGAGAGAAAGACACATGCAGACCTGTTTCACCAATTGTGAGTGACTCCCCTTCAGGTGGGGAGTCAGGGGCTCGAACCAGAATCCTTACCCGATCCTTGCACTTTGTGCCAGGTGCAGTTAACCTGCTGTGTGCTACTGCCGGACTCCTAAGGGGTCAAATAATTCTTAAGTGTAAGATGAAAGTTGTGCTTGAACTGCACATTAGGTGTTTTTTCTTAATACTACTCAAACCTGATTTAAGGACAAACTCTGCATTTTTATTACTTAACTAGAAAAGGGTATTTTAGTATTTTTCAACTCTGTTAAAAATCAACTCTGACTAAAAAAAGTATAATGGTGCTAAGAACACTTTGTGTAGGATTTTATGCTAATTACCCTTTATACCCTAACCCGTGTCAATTTTAACAATCTGAATTAGCATTTTCTCCTAGGACTCAGAAATGTGAGAATTGTGAAATTGACTCAGTAAGCTGAGTTAGCAGTGAGAAAATTGAGATGTTCTATATTTTTGTATTAACATCTGCTGCTTGTTCAAAGCGTGATCCTTTAAAAATACTAAAGATATTGAAAAAATGTAGATGGGAAAGGTACAGCATATTTTATATATTTTAAATTGTAATACTTGACATTGGTATTAACAGTTCCAGGTAATCATAGCTGGAATAATGTGTTTTTTATATACAGTGTTTGAGAAATTGATTGTACTACTGTAGATACAAATAGTTTAGCAGCTTTGTTATTTTGGTACATATAATAGAACACACTCAAAAATTTGATTATAGAAAAAAACATCAAGTTAAATCCAATATCATCAATTTTCTTTGTGCTTTTTTGAGGTAGAACAAATTTAAAAAATTCTAGGCAATACTCTAAAAACATTCTTCAAGGAAGAAAAATCATAGTAATTCCTATCTCATAAAATGCAATGTGAATTTATAGTAATTAGATACAGTAGTCATAAGTTGCATGGAGTTTTTGCATTCACAACTTTCATGATCTCTTTATGGTTATGAACTTAACCTGGTCTCTTGTCATAGTAATGATGTGTGAAAACTAATGCATATGTACCAATGTTAAGGCAACTCCATTAGATAAATACTCTGATTCAAAGAAATACTCAGTTCCTATCAGTCAAATCTGGTAGAGCCAAATACTTGACTAATACACATTGCTGGTAAAACCTGAACCTTGGGATAATTATCATCTCACAGTTGGATATGCCCCAAACTCTTATTTCCTAATTCAAAATACTACTGTTGAGAGTTGAAACTTGGATCTACACTGATTTGGATTATAATTTAGCTGTCTTTAGTTTCCTCTGTTTTTTTCAAACATGGAAGAATTATGATAAAGAATTTTCTATATTTCCCAAGTTCTAGTTTTAGAAAAAGAAAAAAACATTTTAGAGGGAAGGATGATGCTCAAAATCACTAAATAGTGGTTGCATAGGAAGGTTGCAGATGTCTCTGTAGGGCATTATCTGCTCTTTGAAAAAATTTTAGAGCATTTACAGACTCAGGACTGCCAATGCAAGAAGAAGAGAGAAGACAAGTAAGTGATGCCATGGTGTGTTACTTTCTGGTACCTTCATCTGATTTCATTTTAATAAAAATCACTCGAGTTGCTCCTCTCAATGCAATGTCTTTTATGGTTGGTTGTTGTATGCTTTACATTGGGTAGTTCTCCCCCGCCGAGAGAATTGGATCAGTCCAGTTAGTTTCGCGGGCCGCTTGGCCCCGCCCCTAGGAACCCCTAGAGAGGGTCAGAATTCCAGAGTTCCAGAGTTGGAGAGTTCCGGAGTTGGAGAGAGTGCTTGCGCCGCCGCAAAGAGACAGCAGAGTTCTGTTTGGTGATTAGTTTGTCTTAGTTTATGAATCGTTGTTCCTGAATAAAGAAATACAGCTTCCCTGCCCAGCCGTATGTCTCTGGTCGTCTCTGTTACCCGCCCGTGAAGCTAGCCCGGCCAGCTGGAGCCTCCGGAATTTTAACAACAGTTGGTATTTTCACTCCACTTTCAGATTATCCTCATAAACTCCATAATGTTGTGTTCATAGCTCCATAGATTGTATTATGGGCCAATCACTATACAGGAAACTTAGTGCAAAGTGCACTTAAATCAGAATGAATTTTCATTCATTCTTTTATTAGTTTTTTTTTTTCTCTTTTGCCATCCAGATTATTGCTGGACTTTAGTGCCTGCACTCTTGGATGCCTTTTTTTTTTTTTTTTTAACTTTTTCATATATACAGAGCAATTGAGAGGGAGTGAGGATATAGAAGGGGAAGAAAGGCAGAGAGAAAGAGAGAGAGAGAGAGAGAGTCTGAGACCCAATCATTGCTTCACCATTCCTAAAGCTTCCCCCATGTAGGTGGGATCAGGACCTTGAACCTGAGTTATTGCATGTTGAAAAGTGTGTGCTTTTCCAGAACTACCACCACCACCACCTCTAAGACCAAGTTTAAAGATGACTATGTATGAGTAGTTAACATGACTGAAGTATTTTTTTCAGTTTTTCTTTTTTAAAATTTTTTTCAATTCAGGATTATTGCTGAGGCTTGGTGCTGACACTACGAGTCCAATGCTCCTGGTGGCCATTTTTTCCTGTGTTCACATGAGCACCTGTGCCACCATACAGACCCTTTCTACACATTTTTTTTTTTAGTGAGTCTGGCTAGAGGTTTGTCAATCTTGTTTAATTTTTCAAAGAACCAACATTTGGCTTCATTTATATTTTGTATGATTCTCTTATTTTTGATGTTGTTTATTTCTGCTATAATTTTAGTGATTTCTGTCCTTCTGGTTGCTTTAGGGTTCCTTTGTTCCTCTTCCTTTAAGTCTTTAAGGTGTGCAGTATGGTCATTTATTTGAGCTTCTTCTTCTTGTTTAATATGTGATTGTTGGCTATGAGTTTCCCTTTCAGTACTGCTTTAGCTGTGTCCCAAGTGTTTTGATAGATTGTGTCTTCATTTTCATTTGTTTCCAGGAACATTTGAATTTCTTGCTTGAGTGAATATCTGACCCAGTGGTTCTTAAGGAGTATATTTTTTAGTTTCCAAATTCTGTGTCTTTTAGTAATTTTTTTGTTTGTTGAGAAATGTTAGCTTTACTCCACTGTGGTCTGATAAGATACTTGGGATGATTTCAATGCTCTTGAATTTGTTGATGCTGTCTTTGTGGCCTAACATGTGGTCTATCCTTGAGTATGTGTTGTGTGGATTTGAAACGAATGTGTATTCCAGTTTTTTGGGGTGAAGAACTCTGAAAATGTTCAGGAGGTCTAGTCTGTCCATCTCTTCATGTAATTTTCTTGTTTCTTTGTTGATTCTCTGCTTTGTTTATCTAAGTGTGAGAGTGGGGTGTTAAAGTCTCCCACTATTATTGTGTTACTATTGATGTACTTTTCATGTTCTTTCAGTAAGTGTTTGATGTATTTATATGGTCCCTCATTGGGTGCATAGATCTTAATAATTGTTAAGTCTTCTTGATTGATCCTCTAATCACTATGTAATGGCCTTGCCTATATTTTATTACTTTAGTTAATTTAAAATCTATTGTGTCAGAGATGAGAATGGCTGTTCCTGCCTTTTTTTGGTCCATTAACCTATATGATAGTTTTCCATCCTTTCACTTTGTGTATTTATCTTGTTGGGTCAGATGGGATTCTTGCAAGCAGCATATGGTTGGGTTATGTTTTCTGATCCATCCTCCCACTCTGTGCCTTTTGATGGGTGAGTTAAAGCCATTGATATTTATTGATATTATGGATTTAATGTATTATAGTGCCATTATTCAACAATTTTTTATTTGCTCTGATATATTGTAAGTATTATACTGATGTTCTTTTTTATAAGAGGTCTTTTAGAACCTCTTTCAAGGCAGGCTGGGTGATGATTGCCTCCTTTAACTGTTGTCTGTCTAAGAAGGTTTTGATCCCTCCATCTAGTTTGAATGAAAGTTTAGCAGGATATATTATCCTTGGTTGAAACCCTTTTTCATTCAGGGCTTGATACCTTGCCATTCTCTTCTGGCTTTTAGAGTTTGAGTGGAGAATTCTGCTGATAGTCTTATAGGTTTTCCCCTGTATGTGACTTTTTGTTTTTCTCTTGAAGCCTTTAGGATCCTTTCTTTATCCTTACTTATTTTATTTTATTTTTTTATTTAAGAAAGGATTAATTAACAAAACCATAGGGTAGGAGGGGTACAATTCCACACAATTCCCACCACCCAATCTCCATTTCCCACCCCCTCCCCTGATAGCTTTCCCATTCTCTAGCCCTCTGGGAGCATGGACCCAGGGTCATTGTGGGTTGCAGAAGGTAGAAGGTCTGGCTTCTGTAATTGCTTCCCCGCTGAACATGGGCATTGACTGGTCGGTCCATACTCCCAGTCTGCCTCTCTCTTTCCCTAGTAGGGTGGGTCTCTGGGGAAGCTGAGCTCCAGGACACATTGGTGGGGTCTTCAGTCTAGGGAAGCCTGGCCGGATCCTGATGACATCTGGAACCTGGTGACTGAAAAGAGAGTTAACATATGAAGCCAAACAAATTGTTGAGCAATCGTGGACCCAAAGCTTGGAATAGAGGAGAGGAAGTGTTAGGGGGATACTCACTGCAAACTCTAGTGCACTTCTGCTTTCAGGCATATATTTTGCAGTAGTTTACGGATACGTGTGAACATATGCTCTCTCTCACAGAAACTGGTACATATCTAGGTTTTGGGACTTCGTTATAAAGTGAACCACCTGAGATGAAATTAGAGTATACTATGAAAGGAAAGGTCTCACCCGAGTAATGAAGTTGAAGGGTTGTCATTCCACATGTGAAGTCTCTGGACACAGTCTGAAGTGAAGTATGTTGAGGTGGCAATCGTTGTGTTGGTTAGGTTGTGATCAGCGGATGCAATATTATTTGGTTTGGATTGGGAGATGCATACGGGAAAGTGGGCCCTATCCAATGGTTCCAGGACTGGGGGAAGTAGAGGCTCCATAGTGGAGATGTGAGGTTCCTGCTGTCTTAGGGTTCAAAAAGACAATCGATAGTTAATGTTATCATCACATTATTTGGTAATTGGGTTAACTTTTAAAAGTCCTTTTCTTAGGGTTTGCTGTACAGTACCCAGTATCTTGTATATAGCTGTGCTATTAGTTGCTTCTGTTCTACTTGGTCTAGGCTTTTGAGAGAGTCTGCATATCAATTACACAGCCTATATATTGAAAAGATTCAGTTTGTGTTTTGAAAAACTTCGAGACATACAATTAATTTTCCCCCTCTCGTATTAATTAACTAGTGATTTATATGGCTACATTTTACTAGGAGTGTACATAAACACCATTCCCACCACCAAAAGACTGTGACCCATCCCTCCCACCCACTCCCACCCCCCACTGACCCAGGAAGCTGCATGTCTGTTCCTCACTTATTTTTATTGTAACTATGATGTCTTGGTGTCTTCAGGTCTGGGTTGATTCTGTTTGGGACTCTCTGGGCCTCTTGAATCTTAATGTCCTTTCTGTTGTTCAGGTCTGGGAAGTTTTCTTTTATAATGTCCTCTAGAATGTTTACTTCTCCTTCCTCTCTTTCTTCCTGTTCCAGGCCAGTTATACAAATGTTACTTCCTTGAGATCATCCCATATGTCTCTGTTGTTGTTTTTAGTGACTCACAATCTCTTTTTGAGCTCTTTTACCTCTTTCTTAGTTTTCTCTAGCTCATCCTCTGTCTGGCTATTTCTGTTTTCTGCTTCTGTTAGTCTGCTTTCCCTTCCCTCAGCTTCTTCAGTTCAGCTATTTCAGCTTTCAGTTCTCCAATTACCTTAAGGTAGCTAATATTTTCCTTGAGGGTCTCATCTGTTGTTTCTGTAATTCTGCTAGCCGTTTCCTCCATAGTTTTCTTCCTTTCTGTGATTATTAAATTTATTATTTCTTCCATACTTTTCTTATCTATGGCTACCTCTGACTGATTTGTAGTTTCTTATGGACTCTTGTCTTCATTCATTGTAGTAGCAGCTTTATTTGCTCTTGGTTTAACCATTTTTTATATGCTAAATATCTTTATAAAAAAATGCAATCAGATATTACAATAGTAACTGAAGTAAGGATTGAAGCTGTTTAACCAATAACAGTTAGCCAAACAATGCCTCCAGTCCAAGAAAAGATAGCCACCAAATCCAAATGAAAAGGAAAGAATAAGGAAAAAAAGGGATAGCAAGAATAGACAATTATGCAAATCTATTGTCCACTGTAAATTCTAGGGATAGCAAAAGGAGAAAGGGGAGTAGGTCAGAGACACACAGAAAGAGAGTCCACACTGAGGCAGATTTCTTCCCCAAAATAATTCACAAACGAGTATCAGTTAATTCAGAAAGCAGAAGAAGGAGGAAGGAAGAAAGGAAGACAAGAATGAGAAGAAGAAAAAAAGAAAGAAAAAAAGAGAAAAAATAGCAGTGAAAGGAAAGAGTTTTTTGTTTGTTTTAATTAGCTAGGAGGAGGGAGAAGGGGGAGAATGGATAGAGGAGGCAGGTAGAGTAAAACAAGTTCCTCTCCCAATGGATAGGACACCCAATCACCTAGCAATGGAGAATACACTAAGAGTTAATTTTGGTCAACCTGAAGGAGGGGGGGAAAGAGACAGGCATATATATAATAGTAATAATAAAATAGAACAGAGTAAAAAAAAAAAAACAAAAAAACCCTAACAGTCAGTCTACAGCTTGGATGGCTCCTGATTGGCTCTCTGAAAGGAAAAGGGTTAGAATGACACCCCTGATGAACCAGGAATCTTGGTAAAGAAAAAAGCTCAGCGGGGAACCTGCTAGCAACATCTCTCCAGGCCCTGGGGTCTGGTTATAAGAGGAGGGGAGAGGGTTGTCCTTCAGAAATAATCAGAAAATTTCCTTTCTTTTTTCTCTGTTTTCTAACCCAAATTGTACTATAGTCATCTCCCTGGTGTCACTCTTAGGACCCCTTATCCACTGTCCTGCTGAAGGCCAAGTATCCCTACCCTTTCCAGCAGTTGTTGTCAGAGCTCATGCCAGCAGCTGCTTCCAAGTCGTCATCTTGGCTTGGCCCCCTTTTTTTCACTTTTTCTTTAATATTTTTGTTTGGTTGTATGATATATTTTGCTAAATTAGTATCATATGACAGTTGTTTGGCCATTATTTCATCTAATTTCATTTATGTTCTAGGCTTACTGATTTCCAACTTGTTCTCAGCACAAAGTTCACCAATTAACTTATGTTTAGAAGGCACTATTATTGGACATTAAATTTTTTTAATTGTAACAACAGAAGATATATAGTGAACAATACAATGAACTCCAGAATAACTCAGTGTCTGATTATGTTATAAGTAGAGTTTATCATGTTACTAACAATGGAAATTCACACTTCATTTGTGTTTATTATTTTGGAACCATCAAAATATAATTAAGCATAGTTTATCATTACCACTGAAAATAATCCATAACATTATTATATCAATATTTTCCCTAGTGTCAATTAATTTAAAGCATATTGTCCTTGAAATTTTGTCCTTGACATATAGGAGATGATCCTAAATTTTTCTTTTCTGTAATTTTTATTTCCACGACCAAAGTGGCTTTTGTTTCAATTCACATTTCCCAATACTTCCAACCAAGTGTTTATTTTTCTTCTTATTTTATTTTTGTGGTCTTACTTTCCCTTTGCTCATGAATGGCTTCAAAGTTTTTGTTGTACCAATAATTTCAAAACTTTACCTCTGGATTAAATATTTCCCAACCAGCCTTTTACTTCTGAAACCTTGTGGGCATCATTCTGGTTTATCTTCAGAGATCCCAAGTTCAAGTGCTTTAATATAAATGGTATTTAATTCTGTTTTGGTTTCCCATGTATCTAGTGAGATGTGCAACATATTGATCCACCCTTTAATTTCCAGTTGAGCCTATCTTCATCCTTTCTCTGTCACTGTGCTAGTGGAAACCCTTCATCTCTTTGAATTTATTACATATAGCAGCCTCCTCAGAGATTTTCTCATTCAGATGCTTTCATTCTCCTCAAGTCAAGCCATTTTCAGGATCATTTTGCAAATAAGATTAATTTTTCCGTAATGGAAATGGAGCTGTACCACTTTTTTGACTTAACTAATTTTTAAAATATTCACTAATTTTATGTTAGAATTCAGCCTCCATTGCATTGCATCTAAGACTTTTCCTGCTCACTTCACATTACTCTTTATTCTGTGCTTTCACTCATTTTTTTTGTTTGTTTGTTTTCGTCTTGGACAGCATATTTTTCCTTTTGCAGTCTGTAGAATACCTGTCTGTATTCAAAAGCCTCCAAGTAATCAGTCTTGATATTTCTTTTTTAAATATTTATTTATTCCCTTTTGTTGTCCTTGTTGTTTTATTTTTGTAGTAATTATTGTTGTTGTTATTGATGTCATTGTTGTTGGATAGGACAGAGAGAAATGGAGAGAGGAGGGGAAGACAGAGAGGGAGAGAGAAAGATAGACACCTGCAGACTTGCTTCACTGCCTGTGAAGGATCCTTAAGCAGATCCTTTTGCTTTGTACCACCTGCGCTTAACCCTGCACTACTACCCGATTCCCTTTTCTTGATATTTAATTAGCAGTGTTGTACTCCTTTTAATCTTATATATCCTATGAATACGTAATTTAGGCATTTGAAAGTTTTTTTTTAATGTTTGCAGTCAGTCTGATGAAAACACTAGCAAGGAAAGCAATATCTACTTCTTACTCATTTTCCTTTTCCAGGGCCTATAAATAGCAGATAATTTTTGTTTGCTTGCTTTGTTTGTTGTTGTTGAATGAATAATAGAAGGAATGGAGAGAAGGAGGATCTTGTGTCTTTTTTTGTCATAGTATGGTAAAATGTATGTGATATCTTATTTTCACCTGGTTTGGAACAGCTAGGTATTTCAGTAGTATTGAGTTTGGCCCCTTATCATTCTTTCAATAAAATAAAGAGGATTTCCTGCCAAACTTGAGTTTAATCTTAAAAATTCTGTCATTAAAATACACTTTTGCCCCCTATCCTAGCCAGAAAATCTTCAGTCATTTCGCTTATATTTTAAGGAAGAATTGGGGTATTATCACTTTTTCATGTATAGAGATTCAAAATTTTTCAGGATCTTACTAAAAAGTATATAGACTTTAAAGAAGATTTAATAACAAATCATTCCAAAATAAGTACAAAACTGCTACTTAATGCAGTAGACATGAGAAAAAAAATTTTCTACATACACAGAAATTTATACTTGTTCTGTGCCTAATGGTCTGAAAAAAATATATTGGAATGACTTAGCTACTTACTATGCCACATACATCTAATAAGGATAAGGTGCACATCTCCAAACTACATTTTTCATCATTTTTAGTTAATTTAAACTATACTTAGAACTGTACAAAGTGTTTTCTTCATTTCTTTCATTGAGACATTTACTCGTCTATAGTTGAAGTCATTTCTTGCAAACTTGATCTTTATTAAATATATCTACTTTACATCTTCTAGGCTTCAGAAAGGTCAAATTAATTTCACCATAGTTTTACTTTCCACTGGCATCTGTTATGTGAAATGGTACTGCTGTTATAAATAAGGCCACCTCCTAAGTAACAGCATGGTGTCTTAAATTATATTCAGCATCATAAAAAGATTCTAAGTCCCATTCTAATCAGGTTCCATATCTGTGGCATGCCACATATGGCTTCTTTTGAAATTTTCTCAAACATATCATTGTATTTCAAAGAATTGTACATCACACATTGATTTACAAGAAAGAATTTCAAAGAATAGCACAGAAAACTATGTGTTCACTAAAGAGATAGAAGAAATTACAAGGATAGTCTGGCTTTGAATAAATGTATACACACATGTATGAAACTTGCGGTTTTGTAGAAGCCTTTTTTCAGTTTCCAGTGCATATCTAACTCATGTTTGTCTAAAATTTATTGAATTTAGATAAAATGATGAAATATTTTGTACCATGCAAATGCAGCGATCCTAGATGGTGGATATGCTAGTTTTAAGAATCTCAAAGTGTGGGGGGTGGGGGCACAGCGTGTTAAGTGCATGTGGTGCAGGGACCCGCAGTAGGAATCCCAGTTAGAGACCCTGCCTCCCCACCTGCAGGGGAGTCACTTCACAAGGGGTGAATCAGGTCTGCAGGTGTCTTTCTCTCCCCCTCTGTCTTCCCTATCAGCCCACCTGCTGCAGGGGGTGGAGAGGTTGCTTCACAAGTAGTAAAGCAGGTTTTTTTGGGTCTGTCTTTCTCTCTTCCTCTTTATCTCCCCACCCCCTTTCATTTACTCTCTGTCCTATCCAACAAAAATAAAAAAAGGTAAATATGGCCACTGGGAATGGTGAATTCCTAGTACCAGCACCAAGCTCCAGCGATAACCTTGGTGGAAATAATATTAATAAGTACTTATTGGCTAGAAAGAGTTAAGGAAGAGAACTGCTTTCTTGACAAAATGATATATCTTAAAACCGAGAATAACTTCTGATTATAAGTTGAATATGAGATGCTTCATTTGATGAATTGTTGACAATGATTGGCAGTTGATTACAATGTTAAGTAGTTCCCCCAGAAAAATTCCCAGTTATTATGATTGATTTTCACGGGAACTAGGTAATGACACACACAATTCGGGGTACATATTAACATGTACAATGTCCCAGGTTCAAATCTCCTGTCCCCACCTGCAGGGAAGAACCTTTATGAATGATGAAACAGTGCTGCAGGTCTCTGTCCCCCTCCCCTTCTCCATCTCTCCCAAATTCTCTTGATTTCTGTGTCTATCCAAAATAAATACAATAAAATAAAATATGAAAAAGATTGCTTTTCACTTATAGTAGGAAACAAAAACAAAAGAAGGAAATCTTAAAATCTTTGTAAAATAAATGTGATGTCTGTAACTTACAGTCCTGATATAAGACTATGTATATGAGTCTACAGCCATACCAGTCTGAACACACAGTCATGTCAGAATATGTAGATGAATCCAAAAATAATGCAGACCACTAAAATTTGCTATTTAGAACTATAACTGTCTACAAGTAGTGATGGTGCTAAATGAAGTATTATGTCTACTTTTATGATGAGATTGTAACTAGAAAAGAAGGTTGTTTAAGAATATGATGTGATTTGAGAGTTGAATTAGTTTCCTAGAAAGAAAATTTGTCATGCTGTTGGGTACTTTTTGCCATTCCCAATTATTTTCATGACCAACAAACACCAAAAATGGAGAAGGTAATTTTCACTGCCACTTGGCCAAAGCCTCATGTAATTTGCTGCAACAACCTAAGCCTTCATTTCCCAATAATAATGGGGCCTTAATCCTGCCCTTCACAAAGATAGTGGAAGTTACTTATGATTCCTAAAGCACCACTTCTAAGATGAATCTAGAGAAATAAAAATCATTGAGAAAGCACTTGCAGACCACTTACCTGAGTCTATGTAGGTCTTCTTTTCCAAACTTCTAAGGCTTCTGCATTTTTTACTTAAAGTATATTTCAGTTTCTCTATTCAGTTTTGTTAGGGATGTAATTTCTTATTCATATGCATGCACAAGACAGTAATATTTGTCGAATACAACAAACTTATAGACACAAGCTTGGATGGTGAATTAAAAATAAAATTATGACAGTATTTCAGAATGCCAAAACTAATAATGTACAAGAAGATAGCAATGATACATTAAGATATGATTGGAATCTTAGAGGATACTTAACTCACTTTTTAAATCCACTTTTTTTATGAGAGAGAGAGAGAGAGAGAGGACACCACTCAGCTCAAATTTGAAGTACCTGGAATCAGACTTGGGACATCATGTATACAGGTTTATATTCCACCTCTGAACTATCTCCATAGGCTAGTTTTCTTCAGTATAATGGGAGCTTTCAAACTCTTATTTTACTATACCCTTCAAGCAAATTCAGAAAACATTGTCACCTCACTGTTTCCCTTATAATGTTCTTCAAAATAGATGTGAAACCTCCATTTATTTGTGTTAAAATGTTCCAGGATGCTTATTTTGACTTCTTTTTTCCCTTAAAATATGGAGATTAAAACAAAGTAGGTATTTGAATAGCATCTGGCATGTATATTATGTAAAAACGGCTGCCCATTCTTTCTAATCCTAAGTACCTGAAAGTAGCATATAATATTACTGTTCTACTTCAGTGACTTCCAAATGTAGCGAGGGCTTTCTGGGAGATAGACTAAGTGATTCATATGGGTATGGGTAAAATTTAAAGTTCTTTTTAAAAGACATACTGTAATTAAGGTATAATTTACATCCACAGAAATATACTTATATGAAATGTACTGTTTGATAATTTTTGACACATGCATATACTTGTGAAACCCACATACCTACCAAGAAAGAACATAACCTCATCACTCTACATGACTCCATGCCCATTTCCAGACAAATATACTGCCATCATTGGCAACCACTTTCTAATTGGTATCACCAAAAATTATTATACAAATAGAATCTTGAACTTTGTATTCTCTTTGTTGTGAATTTTTTTCACATAGTATAACTCTTTCAAAACTCATCACCACAATTGTATATATCAACAGTTGTTCCAACAGTTGTTCCAGTGTAGTATTCCATAATATGCTTCACCCTATGTCATCTATCTATAATTAAAATACTTGTGATCAATTTAAAATAATATATTATTTATTGAAGAGAAACAAATTGAGGGGAAAGGAGGAGGTAGGGAGACAAAGAGAGTGGGAGGCAGGAGAGCTGGAATACTGCTTCACTGTTCATGAAGCTTTCCCCTAGCAAGTGGGGGTCAGGAGCTTGAACCCAGATCTTTGCATATTGTAACATGTGAGTTCAACCAGGTGTGCTACATCCCAGCCCCCGATTGATTTAATTCTGTCATTGTGCTATTTGATTTTAGTTTGTCTCATCTGGTATTTGATTCTGTTTTTTACTCTCTTCTGTCTTTCCTTAGGGAATTGAGGCTTTATTGTGATAGTAGTCTAATTTATGTCCTCTTTTGACTTTCAGGTAGAGATAGAGGGGCAAAGAATCAGAGAGATAAAGAGTAAAAGAGACTATAACACTGAAGCTTCCTTCAGTGCTGTGGGGACTGAGCTCAAACCTGAATCACTCATGTAGCAAAACATCATGCTAGCCTAGTGACCTACCTGTCTATTTTTTACTTTTTAATGTGAATGAGCAGGTGAATGGACTTAGGGTACCACAAATGCATCATACAGCTGCACTGTCTCCTTTACCCAATATATATTCTATGTGAGATAAATAGTGAGACCAAAGCATTGCTCTATCATCTATGAAGTTTCCTTAGTGCTCCATGTGATGCTGGGAATCGATTCTCCATGGTCTTATTACATGGTATGGCATGCATGTACCTTTCAGTTGAACTCATTATAGTTTCATTCTTTAGATTTGTTTTACAGTTTCCAAATACTTACAGAATCAGAGGAAATTGATCAGTGATAGGCCTTTCCATTAACCATAGGCTATAGCTTCATTATCTCCAAAAAAGACATCCTGTATATATTTAAAATTAGAAATTTTATGGGAGTCGAGAGGTAGCACAGTGGGTTAAGCGCATATTCTTCGTCTCAATTAAAGAATGTTGTTGGACCCAGTACAACCAGTGGAGTGCACATATGATCATGTGAAAAGACCTGGTTCAAGTTCCTAGCCCCTATGTACACAGGGGAAGCTCCACAAATGGTGAAGCAGCGTTGCAGGTCTCTCTTCTGTCTCCCCCGTCTTAATCAGTTTTTCTCCATCTCTGTCCAAAAGAAATAAAATAAACAAATACGATGTTTTAAAAGAATGTTGTATAAATTAAGTCATAATGCATGTAAACTTTGAAATTGACTTTTTCCATTTAGTGAATGCTCTTTTAATTGACATGTTATTGTTTTCTTAATACTCCACTTCTTATACTGCCTTGTAACATTCATTGAATGGATATAGCACAGTTCAGTCATTGGTCTATTTAAGGGTATTTGGATAGTTTTCTACTTGGGACCACAATCAATAGAGATGACATAAAACTTGATATACAGGTTTTTGTGTAGGTATAATTTTAATTCCTGGATTAAATACATAGAGCACATTTGTTGAATGTTATGGATAGTGTAAGACTGCTGAACTAGTTTCTGGAATGATTGTACTATTTTTCATTCCTATCCACAATATAAATAATTACATATTTTATCCTTACATGGTCTTATAAAGTAATTTTTGAAAGTTAACTATTCAAACACTTGTGTTGCTGTACCTTGTTATGGTATTAATTTGTATGTAGTGGCCACTGATGCTGAATATGTGTTTATGTACTTTTTTGTTGTAGTATATTCTCTTTGGTAAAATTATATTTTTTAATTAGTGATTCATTATTGATTTACAGAATGACATGTCAGCAGGGCTACAATTGCACACTGTTCCCACCACCAAAATTCTGAATCCCCAATCCCTCCATTGCAGTCCAAGTGGTTCTCCCAAGGATGAAGATATAGGATAACCATCATCTCTACAACTATCTGCCTACATTTATACATAATTGCCCCCTTTTTCTTCCAGTTCCAGTTCTCTCTTCCCCCCAAGCCACTCACGACACCATTACTACATCCAAATGTCTCTCCCTTTTTCCTCTTCTCTCTTTGGGACCTGCTTGAGTGGAGTTCAGAGCCCTCTTATTCTCTTCCTCCTTCACTTCTCCTCAACTGGGAGTGTGGATCAAGATTGTTTTGGGTGTTCAGAAGGTAGGAGTTCTGGCTCTGTAATTGTTTCTTCACAGGTCATGGACACTTGCAGATTGAGTCATACCCCCAGCCCATTTATATCTTTCCCTAATTGGATAGGGCTCAAGAGAGGTGAGATTCCAGGAAACATTGCTGAAGTTGTCTGCTCAGAGAAGTCAGAGTGGAATCATGGTAGCATTTTCAAGTTGGTGAAGGTGGCAGGATAGAAAGTGAGACAAAAGGATTAATGAATAAGAACCAAAAAGTAGGAACTGAGCACATGAGATTAGGGATCTTAGGGTGGCAGGAAGCTCAGAAGTCAATTCTAGGCATGTTAAGGGGGGCACACAACTATGGTAGTTTTACTTGAGTTTGATAACATGAAGTTGAATAGAAATATTGTCTGAGAAGATTATGTCAGAAAAAGAAAAGGGCTAGAAAGTTGGATTGGGGCAGTGAGTAGCTCCTTCTCTTGAAAAAATTCAGTTGAGGGGAGTCAGGCGGTAGCTCAGTG